>NC_081357.1:131549011-131737167 GCF_030684315.1 Stegostoma tigrinum | reverse complement strand
CTTCAGCAAATTGTGGGGTTTACCCCCGTTTCAGCAATTTCAGGCATCACCCAAAAAAGGTGAGACAACTTAACACCTTGGGAGCTCAGGTTACATTCACAACTAGAACCACAGAGCACTGTCAAGTGCGGATAGGAACAAAACAACTATGCCGTCAAATCAAACTTCAAATCATGAACAATGCTGCATAAAAGCAATCCTTAAATACTCAAACACAAAAGTTTGAATTGTTCTTGCTTTACCCTCCCTCATAATAATCAGTGCCAAGAATCCGTGCATCTTTAACAGGAGGAATATTACAAAATGTATTTGTTTCTTTATCAGCACAATGACCCAAACCCTGTTGGTGTAAAATCTCCGGCTATACTTCTCCTCCGGTTTGAACATGACACTGTGCGGCGCCAAGTTATTTTAATCATTGAAAGAAAGTCAGGGCTAACCACGGAAGTCGACTTTTGGATTCAATGAACTGTTTGTCTCACTACAACTAGAAGCCTTGGCACAGTTTGTCAATGCAAATGCTGTTTTGCTTTCCCAGTCCCCAGCGGAAAGCTTCCCCGTTATTACAGCAGCATGGTCCGTGGTTATAACCCGCGAAACACGACGCAATTGGGAAGAAATCTACCTCAAATATTTTTATTTCCCGATTACATTAGCCTGAGAAACGGTGAAGCTTGGAGCTAAACTCCGCCAGCAGCAACGTTCCACGTCCCTCCTGTCACAGAGTCAATGGGGAACTCTTGCACCTGATTCTAGCCCGACAGCCGAAGGGCCACACTCAGGGACAGACCCCTCCCAGCTCTGAGTAATGAACAATACCCTCCCCTTACCTGTGCTGAGCCGGGCCAGGGTAGGTAAGCGGAATTTGCCGACAATCAGATCCAGGGGTAAAGACACCGAGCTCCAGCGGAGGTCAGCGCTGCCCGGAGCCTTCTCCATTTTCTGGCATCACAGCGTGAGCCGCCGGCAGCAGCGGGAACCGGGAGCCCCGGCTCGGAGCGAACTGCAGCCCGGGCCGGGAGAAGAGGAGAGCCCTAGCGGCAGGCAACTCCGCACTACCTCCCTCTCTCTTGTCCCTAATCCCACCCACTCCCATTTCCCATTCCCAATCCGTCCCGTCCCCCTCCACTCCCCCTCCCCGTCCCCGTTCCGGATCCCTCCCCTGTTCCCCTCCCCTACTCCCCATTCCCCATTTCCAGTCCCTCCCCTACTCCCCACTCCCCATCCGTCCCGTGCTCCCCTCCCACTCCCTGCTCCCAAATCCCTCCCAGTCCCACTCCCCCCCTTGCTCCCCTTCCACTCCCTCCCTTGCTCCCCTCCCACTCCCCATTCCCCGCTCCACTTCAGCTTTCCATTCCCCTCCCCACTGCCCTGCTCCCATCCCTCTCCCCAGTCCCCTCCCCTGCTCCCGTCACGCTCCAGCTTTGCTCTGTGATGGATTACAGAATTCTCCCCTTGCGACAGCAAATGGAGCTGTACCTGGAACAGCTGTGTAGGCTTTTAGGTAAATTACAGTTCTCATTAGAAAATAAAATGCTCTTATGCATTCAAAACTAAAGAAAACACTGTTCAGGAGCTTTGATATCATGAACTAAGTAAGTTAAATGTCCAAGGGTCAGTAAAAATAAAACATTTTCAGAAGCTTTCAGTTAAAGAAAGACACCAGGTACCTGCTACAGGAGTACATTGGTTGACTGTTCATGGCATATATTTTGGAAAAAACCTTAAGTGTCTGCTTTTGCAATTTCAGAAGGTTCCATGGTCTCTGAGTTACAACAGTTTATCATGAGACAATTCAGAATACTTGGCTGAGTTTTAAAAGATATAAGATTACCTATCTCAAAATAAAACTGTGAATATATTTTGATTCAGAGATCATGGGAACTGCAGATGCTGGAGAATCCAAGATGATAAAGTGTGAGGCTGGATGAACACAGCAGGCCAAGCAGCATCTCAGGAACACAAAAGCTGACGTTTCGGGCCTAGACCCCTTCAACGTCTATTTTGATTGACAGTTTTAAGAGGTGTTTAAAGGATTATCTGACTTTGGAGTGATTAGTGAAACAGGTATCCTCTTTTAAATGAGGTTAACCTCTTGAGGAAACGTTTTCCTGGAAGGACTTTCTTTGAAGAGGAGGTTTTCACATGGTGTATTTCAATGATAACCACTAAAAAAAATCTCATAGCCCAATGTCCATTTCAAAGTATCACCAGATCTCCATATGGTGGATACTGCTGAGTGACTATGGAGGATTCATAGGAAGCTGGGACACAAGGAGGGTTTCATATCACATGGTGATATGAAAAGTCATGGAGGGAAGCAAGCAGGAACATGAGACCTGCAGGAGGGCATGGAGATTAGTGGGTAGCAGTGATTAGGGACTGAGGTGGAGGTTTGTATAGGACTTTGGTTCGGCCACATTTGGAGTACCCTGTACAGTTCTGGTCACCACATTACCAAAAGGATGTGGATGCTTTGGAGAGGGTGCAGAGGAGGTTCACCAGGATGTTGCCTGGTATGGAGGGTGCTAGCTATGAAAAGAGGTTGAGTAGATAAGGATTATTTTCATTAGAAAGACGTAGATCGAGGGGGGACCTGATTGAGGTCTACAAAATACAGAGGGGTATAGACAGGGTGGATAGCAAGAAGCTTTTTCCCAGAGTGGGGGACTCAATTATTAGGGGCCATGAGTTCAAAGTGAGAGGAGGAAAGTTTAAGGGAGATATGTGTGGAAAGTTCTTTACACAGAGGGTGGTGGGTGCCTGGAACGTGTTGCCAGCGGAGGTGGTAGACGCAGACACGTTAGCGTCTTTTAAGATGTATCTGGACAGGTATATGGATGGGCAGGGAGCAAATGGACACAGACCGTTAGAAAATAGATGACAGGTTAGACAGAGGATCTTGATTGGCGCAGGCTTGGAGGGCCGAAGGGCCTGTTCCTGTGCTGTAATTTTCTTTGTTTGAGAAGGTTGGAGGTCATGACTGAAGGGCTGATACTCATAATTAAAACTGGGCCAATGTCCCAGTCAACACAAGTTGGCATTTTATCCTAGCTGCTGACCATCAATCTGCATCTGTAGTTGTCTTGGTCGTACCTCTGGAGTCAGTTGGCCTGACTCCATTTCACTCTCCCTCTCCACAGAATGGAAGTGTGGCAAGCAGAGCCTCTTTTAAAGGAGACAAATCTGCCCTTTCAAGAAGTTTCCCAACTCAACCTTCCTGCGAATGTGCAACGATCATTGAAGGTAGCACGACAGGTGGAGACAACTGCTAATAAAGCATACAGGGTCCTCAGTTTTACTAATTCCCTTTAAAGTAAAGGCAGACAATCCATTTGCATTCTCTATTGGCCAGAGCTTAGGTGCAAGTTTACTGTGATTCGTGCTGGAGAATCCCAAATCCCTCTGTGCCTCTGCTATTGACGTTTCTCCCTACTGAAATAATATTCAGACCATCTATTCTTCCTGCCAAAGGGCATAACCTCACAGCAGGAAGAAAAATTATGTTTAAGTCTAAATAAAACTGATCACATAGGTATGCAGGGCATGTTGACTTACAAAGGTTGGAAAATAGCTGCAAAGACAAAGGGAAACAGTGCACTGTGAACACTTGAAGAAATATTTCATAATTCTAAATGAATAATCATTCTATTCAGAAATAAAGCTCCATGACAAAAGTGATCTATTGTGATTGACTAAAAAAGATGAATAAAGTATTAGGATAGAGGAAGATACTTACAATGTTATCAAGAGTAGTAAAATTGCAGATTAAGAAAATTGAAAATGGGGGAGAAAATAGAAAATGAGACCAAACTAGTAGGAAATATAAAGCTTACCAGCTTCTGCACACGGATATGAAGAATTATTAGCTTCTAAACATGAGTTCCTTAAAAACTGAGATAGGACAAATGATAGTTGTAAATAAAGAAATGGCAGAAAGTGTATTTTGTATTTTTTAAAAGTAGAATATGCAAAAAAAATTCAGAAATAGCAAGGAACCAAAGAAGGGATGAAAAAGAATGAGGAATATTTGACAATGTCATATGTACAGCATGTGGTAACATTTCGAAGATGCTTCAAGCAAATGGCTATATCACAAAGACAAAGGGAAACAGTGCACAGTCAGTTCAAGAGGGATTAGCATTAGTTGGGGGTCTTTCCTCAATCAGTCATTCTGATCTCAACTCAGAGGTTGAGGAGGATCAAGGGCTCCATATCAATGCAGTCCAAAAGGTGGGCCTCTGTCAATCCTGCATGTCCGGTGCAAACAGCCCATGAATTCACAGTCAGTCAGGGAGTTGCATACAGATCAGTCAAAATCCCAGTCCTCGTCAACCAGGGCTGTCCTTTCAAGTTGCTTACAGGAAGGGACAGTATCAGTTCTGAAGGGGAGTCATTACCAGACTCAAAATGTTAACTCTATTTTACTGTCTCCACAGACACTGATAAACTGAAGTTTCTCCAGCATTTTCTGTGTTTTGTTTCAGATCTCTTATATCCACAATATATTTCTTTTATGATATTCTGAGAGTCTGTTCCACTGGCTGGAGAATTGGGAATTGGCGACATTGTCTCAAGATAAGGATTTGGACATTTAGAACTGAGATTAGGAGCAAGAAAATGTCTTCTTTCAGAAGGCTGTCTCTCTTTGCAATTTTCTACCTTAGGAAGCTGTTGGATTCAAACGGAATTGAATGACTGCTGAACAGGTAGGAAAACAGAATTGTGATTGATGATCAAATTCAGAAGAGAATGACAGAGCAAGCCTGATGGGACTGTGTAGCTGGGTCCTGCTTTAATTTCTTGTTTGAGTTCTTACTATATGCTTTTTAAAATCTTAATCTTATTTTCTTTTACCAGGGCAAAGCTCCAAAATGCTGATCAAATTTAGACAGTGCAATACGAGAGCTTGCCACTTTAAAAAGTGTGTAATTGTTGCATCTATCTACCCATTTTGGAAAAGAAATTGTAAATTTGTGGAGCTTATGATACTACTTAGCATGAAAATAATGAACCACAATTTGCTTCAGCTATTGCAGATTGCATTAAGAAACAGTGGTTATTTTTGTGAAGAGAAAAAAAAGTCTTTTTTATGATTAAACTGAATTTTAAGATTTTTGTCCTGCAGCTCCATATATTTGATGGAAACTTTTACGAGCACTAAGGGGTAATTAGAGTTGCTGGTGAAAATTTAGCTATTTCAATTTTTTTGCAGAGTAAATTGTTTAAAATTTATGTTGATAGAGACAGATCAAAAGAAACAGAGGATTGGAAAATAAATGATCAGGGCGAACAACTGTGCATCTCCTTAACTAATCAAATTGAAGGACTGAAATTAAAATCACAAGGACTGCACATGACATATTGATTAGAGTGGATGAATGGAATGTCACACAAGATACAAAAAGAGAAACAAAGATGAGGTTTAAACAAATTGAACGTATTTTTTAATCCAGTGAGGAAAAGTTAATTATGATTTAAGAATGAAACTCCATAGAGTTAATTTTTATTGCTGGAGATGATTGGCAATGTTTCTTAACACTTGGTAAAGAGGTACTAGGGATAACAACGTTGTGATTTTTATTTCTTATCTTTCCATTCTACTCAAAACACTTCAATGGAGAGCCAAAAAGCTGTATTTACAGAGCTAATGGTGAAACAATGCACCTCAAACAGCAACTTTTGTATATTCACCTTTAAGTGTGCATCTCCCATCATATGGGAGTGTTGTGCAATTTCCCATCAATAATGCTGAGCAACACTGCCATTGCGTAGATCACAGATTATTAGATTTCTCTAGCTCATCAGCGATGAAACATTTTCATTCAACTTCAGAAAAAGGAGATATATTTTTCACTACCTTGTTATCAGAGTAATAGGGGAATAAGAAGTTACTCAAGCTTGTAACTAAGAAGCTAAATCAAAGGGCTGCAAAGATTCAGAATTAATTATTGAGTTTATAGTTTAAAGCAAGTGCATTAGTGACATACAGTGGCAACTAACCAGTACTGCATGAAATATGCATTTTTAAAAAAAATATTCACAATGGATGGAGGCACTGAATGACGTGGCATCTGGTGAGAAGTATGGCAGAAACAGAAGAGAAGTCTGGTGGGATCTATCAAATGTCAGGAGCATCCTACTGCATCTTTTATGCTTCTGCCACATGATGAGCTGAGTTTCTCAGTAGGTATTGGCAAATAGCCAATTTAAGGGGATTAAAACTTGTTAAATACATTATTTCCACCACAACTGATCTCATAATGTTCAGCTTCCTATCCTATCAAACACACTAAACTGGCTAGATATTAAGAAATGTCAAAGTCAGAGTAGGTACCTGGTGACTTCAGCTCCTGGATAGATCTAAGGCATCTCCATGTTGCTCAGCATCTAACAGCATGTCAGGGCGTGATCTCAGGTTGGTCAGAGTGTCCCTGTACTTCCAATCATCAGCACAGTCCCCACTCACTCCAGGGGCTTGGCAATGGTTAGTTCTGTAGGCCAAGTGCCAGCAGCCAGTGGAATTGTGTATAGTCAAACTAGGAGCTGCAACTCAATTATCTGGGTCTTGTCAGTAATATCTAGGGACTGCTAGAAGTTAGTCTGAGGTCTGGAGCAAATATAGTCCTGGGGATCAGTCCAATGATCATTATGGAGGGCAGAAGTGTGCGGGAGCCTATACAGACATAAGTGGGTTCACTGTCAGAAGGCAGAATCAAAGTTTTGGGAATCAGGGCATTCATAGAGGGGGGACATAAATAGTTACAGGATGGATTTCAAGGTCCAAGATTTCAAGTGTTCATGGCAGGGGGGTATGTGGAACAGCATCAGACAGTATGGTGGGGTTATTGGCAGTGATCAACATCACACCTCCACAGGGATAACAGAGGGCACCAGGCTGAGCATCATGAAGGTGTAATGTTGACTTCAGGTAGCAGTGAGGACAGTTGGATAATTGAAGATGGATCTCCAAATGCATTGATGGAAATGAGCTGCCAGAGTACTACAATGTAAAAGGGGCCATGGAGACTTTGGCAGGAGTACCTGGCAAACATGCAGGGTGTAGTGCTCATAGTATGCACTGCAAGCTGGGTTACCTGCCCTATCTTATATAAAGACTATAATCTTTTAATTTGTCTGATTTTTGAATGTGAACTGAAATGGGAAAAGAAGCTTTAAAAAAAAAAATTGCGGGAAAAGCAGATACATATTCCCTCCCATCCCTTGTTTGCCTTCCTGGAGGGAACATTCCCTCCAGGACACCCTGGTCCACACTTCCTTCACCCCCAACACCTCCCCAAAGCCCCACAACCCCTTCCCCTGTAACCAGCAAAGGTGCAACACCTGCCCATTTACTACCTCCCTCCCCAATATCCATGGGCCCAAACATACCTTTCAGGTAAAGCAACATCTACATTCTGCTCACAAAAAAGATCCCAAACTAATTGTTGCCTGCCACTTTAAAGCACCACCCTGCTCCCTGGCTAACATCTGTGTCTCTGGCTTGCTGTAATATTCCAGCAAAGCCCAACGCAAGCTGGAGGAACAACACCTCATTTTCTGCTTGGTGACCCTACAGCCCTTTGGACTCAATGTTGACTTTAATAATTTTAGGGCCTAAACTCCCCCATGTCCCAGCCCCCCACCCCACACACCAGGCCTTGTTACCACATAGCCTGCCACTACACATCCCCTGTTGTTAGCCACTAATATTCCCCATTAACTATTCACCCTCCCAGCCTGATCATTAGCAACTCCTTTGTCTGTCCAACTGTCTTTCTCTCTCTTTGGGCTCTATCCTATCGTTCACTCCCTACCGCACCCACCTCCCTATTTTCTGCATATAAATTGACGTTTTCCAGCCACGAGATGATGGGAACTACAGATGCTGGAGAATCCAAGATAACAAAGCGTGGAGCTGGATAAACACAGCAGGCCAAGCAGCATCTCAGGAGCACAAAAGCTGACGATTCGGGCTAAGACCCTTCATCAGAGACAGTAGTGGAGTCAGGTACTTTAGAGACTTTTAAATGACTCTTGGATAGGCGCACGGAGGATAATAAAATGTAGGATGCGCAGGGTAGATTGATCTTAGTTGAATAATAGATCTGCACAACATCGTGGGCTGAAGGGCCTGAACTGTGCTGTACTGTTCTATGTTTAAGTGCTAGTGAGGGGCAGGGTAATATTTTTGTTGGAGAAATGATTGGATCGCTGGAAAGGAAGGAGCCAGTTCTTCTCTGCACTAAAGATAAACATTTCAAACTTGAAGATGGCAGTTCCTCAGCAGTTGCTACAAGCTGCGGTCCTTAACCAGTATGCCAGTGAGTTTAACAGAGTTTAACACTGAAAGTGTGAGGTGATTCATTTTGGAAGGACAAATTTAAAAAGAGAATACAGGGTTAACGAAAGATTCTTGGCATTGTGGAGGAGCTGAGGGATCTTGGGGTTCATGTCCACAATTCCCTAAAAGCTGCCACCCAGGTGGATAGAGGAGTTAAGAAGGCGTATGGTGTGTTAGCTTTCATTAATAGAGGGATTGAGTTCAAGAGCTGTGAAGTTATGCTCCAGCTATACAAAAGCCTGGTTCAGTCACAGCTGGAGTGTCGTCTACTTCTGATCGCCTCATTACAGGAAGGATGTGGAAGTATTGGAAAAGGTGCAGAGGAGATTTATCAGGATGTTGTCTGGAATAGAGGGAAGGTCTTATGAGGAAAGGTTGACAGCTAGGGCTTTTCTGTTTAGAACAATGAAGGATGAGAGGTGACTTGATACAGGTGTACAAAATGATCAGAGGTATAGATAGACAGCCAGAGACTCTCTCCTCAGGTGGAGGTAGGTATTATGAGGGGGCATAGTTTGATAGTAAGTGGAGGTAGATATCAGGGAGATGTCAGAGGTAGGTTCTTTACTCAGTGGTAGTGGTGTGGAATGCATTGCTGGAGAGGGTAGTGGAGTCAGCCTCATTAGGGGCATTTAAGTGGCTATTAGATAAGCATATGGGTGATAGTATAAGGTAGCGGCAGAGGTTAGATAGACTTTAGGATTAGGGTAAAAGTTTGGCGCAACAGTGAGCCAAAGGGCCTGTTACTGTTCTATGGTCTAATTGTTTATCTGCACCTAGAATCCACTTGTAATCAATGTTCATCCTTCCAAAGTGGAGAAAGCAGGTCTGTGCTTCAATCTGAATCAAAAAGTAAATTGGAGAATTTTGCAAACTTCTTTAAAATCTTTAACTTTTGTGATGATTCTGGCAAAAACCAAAGCTTCATTTCCCATTTGCTACTCTAATCAGGTGTAACTTAGTTTGGGGGTTTGATCAGGATTGATTTGAAATGGAAGCAGTGAATGTTTCAGTATGGTGGTAGTAAATAAAACTAAACAATGCGTTTACCATGAGATAGCAGGAACTGCAGATGCTGGAGAATCTGAGATAACAAGGTGACCTCGACCACTGAGACCCTCCTTGAAACATCAGCTTTCCTGCTCCTCTGATGCTGCTTGGCCTGCTGTGTTCATCCAGCTCTACACCTTGCAAATGCATTTTCCATCGTATTACCAGACCATAGGACCGCACTCTCATTCGAGAGAGGCGACCGTTGGTAGTGGGGCCTGAGGGTCACTATACCTCAGGAGGGGGAAAGATGTTGAGAAGGAGAATCCTCCACAGAAACCGCGATCAGTGGAGGAATTGAACAAATGCTGTCGACATGGCTCTTCATTGCAATTCAGCCGCCCAGTAGTAGTGGAAGGGGGGTTTTCAGACTAGAGATCTGTGACTAGTAACATTCCACAAGGGTCAGTGCTGGGACTCCTGTTGTTTGTAATGTACACAAATGATTTGAAGGACAATGTGAATAGTGAGTTTGCAGATGGAGATAGTGAGGACAAGTGCCAGAGAATAGAGCAGGCTGTAGATAAACTGGAGACTTTAGTGGAGAAGTGGCAGATGGAGTTTAATCTAGACAAAGGCAAGATGATGCATTTTGGAATTTCTAATGGTACAGGGATGTATATAATAAATGGCAGAACCCTTAAAGTATCACAAAGAACGATCTAAGCATACAGGTCCACAATTCCCTGGAAGTAGCAACACAGTGGATAATGTGGTCAAGATAGTACATGACATGCTTGCCTTCATTGGTCAGAGTGTAGAAAATAAAACTTGGCAAGCCAGGTTGCAGCATTCGGAATATTGTGTACAGTTCTGTTTCAGCTGTTCTTTTTCCTTCTGCTCTCTCCACATTACCAGAGTCCAAGTCTAGAGCAGCAAATAGTAGCCCTGCAGCAATCCGTGGCTGTGAGCCCAGGAGCAGCACGAGGAAGAGCCCTGCGCCAGCAGATGGGGAAGCAGTCCCAGAGCACCGTGCAGGCGATGCAAGCTGGAGCAGGAGCCCGAAGCAGCCATCAAAGGGCTGTGTCTCCACAGCAACACAGGGTGACTTAAGGTGGCACCTTTAAACAGCACCCATTATAAAAACTTTTCACTGTACTCCTATACTTCTCTATCGTAGTACAAGTGACAATAAAGGAAATTCCAATATTATAATAGATTACACAGGTAAGAGCAGCTGTGGAAGGAAAAAATATATAGACAGCTGTCACACTGACATTCTTGGTAAGAGGTCAACAAAAGGTAGGAGGGCAGAGAGAGGGGTTCAGGCAGGGATTAATTGGAGATAGGTGAACTTATCTCTGGAGGAAGGTGAGGAAAATTCCCACACAAAGAAGTGGGCACAGGACAAAGATGAAGGGAAAAAAACGTTAAGCTTGCCTGTTTGTTACACAGAGGTGATTGCATCAAGAAAGCCTGCAGGATGGAATAAAGCACAATAAGTCTTTCTCAAGAGTTTTCTTTTTCAAATTCAGGCCTTATCACTGTTACAAGTTGGAGCAGACACAGAATTTAAACATAAAAAGGAGCTTCAAGTTCTTTAGCACCCTCTCTGGAAAAGGTCGGATTGTAATTTCAATTGGCCACAACAATCAATAGTATGCTAACATCAGCTATCAGAACACAATTTCTTTCACATATCGATTTGAATGTGTTTTCAATTCCACTAATCCACCTCATCCTGTTACATGTATTTGTTTGTATACTTTAATGCAGGATACTGGAATGATGTTAGTCTTTTAATGATGACCATAGTGAATATTTTGAAAAAATTAAAAAAACTTCCTAAGAACTAGGGGCAGAAGTAGGCCATCCGGTCCCTCGAGCCTGCCCTGCCATTTAATAAGATCGTGGCTGATCTTTTGAGACTCAGCTCCACTTACCTGCCTGCTCGCCATAACCCTTAATTCCTTTAAATGTTCAAAACTTTATATAGCCTTGCCGTAAAAACATTCAGCGAGGTAGCTTCAACCATTTCACTGGGCAGGGAATTCCACAGATTCACAACCCTTTGGGTGAAGAAGTTCCTCCCGACCGCAGTCCTACATCTGCTTCCCTTTATTTTGAGGCAATGCGTTCTAGTGCTAGTTTCACCTGCTAGCAGAAACAACCTCCCTGCCTCCACCTTACCTGTTCCCTTCATAATCTTGTGATTCTGTAAGATGTCCCCTCATTCTTCTGAATTCCAATGAGTATAATCCCAGTCTACTCAGTCTCTCCTCATAATCCAACCCTCTCAACTCTGGAATCAGCCGAGTGAATCTCCTCTGCACCCCCTCCAGTGCTAGTATATCTCAAGTAAGGAGACCAGGTCTGCACACACTCTCCAGGTGTGGCCTCACCAGGACCCTGTAAAGCTGCAGCATAGCCTCCCTGTTTTTAAACTCCATCCCTTGAGCAATGGCAGACAAAATTCCATTTGCCTTTTAAATTCACCTGCAATCTCACCTTCAGTGATTCATGCACAAGGATACCCAAGACCCTCTGCACAGCAGCATGCTGCAATTTTTCACCATTTAAAACAGTCCATTTTCCTGATATTCCTACCAAAATGGACGACCTCACACTGATCAACATTGTACTCCATCTGCCAGACCTTTGCCCACTCACAGACTATCTATATCCCCCTACAGACTTTCCGTGTCTTCTGCACACTTTGTTCTACTGCTCACCTTAGCGTCATCTGCAAATTTTGACACACCACACTTAGTCCCCAACTCCAAATCATCTCTGTAAGTTGTAAACAATTGAGGTCCCCAACACTGATCAGAGGCACACCACTAGCCACTGATCGCCAACCAGAAAAATACCCATTTACCCCGCTCTTTGCTTTCTACTAGTCAACCAATCCTCTATCCATGCCAATACATTACCTGTAATACCGTACAACTTTATCTTATGTAGCAGCCTTTGGTCTGGCACCTTATCAAATGCCTTCTGGGAATCCAGAAACACCACATCCACAGGTTCCCCATTGTACTCCATGCAAGTAATGTCCTCAAAGAATTCCACCAAATTAGTTAAACATTACCTACCCTTCATGAACCCATGCTGGGTGTTCCCAATGGGACCATTTATATCCAGATGTCTTGCTATTTCTTCCTTAATGATAGAGTCAAGCATTTTCCCCACTACCGAAGTTAAGCTAATGGTCTACAGTTACCTGCTTTTTGTCCACATCCTTTTTCAAACAGTGGCTGTTTTCTAATCTGTGGGAACCACCCCAGAGTCCAGTGAATTTTGGTAAACCATTACTAGTGCATAATTTCACAAATGGCTGGCTTATTTCTTCATATCTGTCTACTGTGTCAGGATCATATTGAATTTGATGGGTAGGGGTTTGG
This sequence comes from Stegostoma tigrinum, assembly GCF_030684315.1. Classification (NCBI taxonomy): domain Eukaryota; kingdom Metazoa; phylum Chordata; class Chondrichthyes; order Orectolobiformes; family Stegostomatidae; genus Stegostoma; species Stegostoma tigrinum. The sequence continues at coordinate 131,724,429 of NC_081357.1, read as the reverse complement.
TGTTGTGGAAGACAGAGTTTGAATTTTTACTCTGTTATACTAACCTCGGGAGTGAAAAAGAGAAATGTATTCACCCCTCCACACTTTAGTGTAAAAAGATACAATGCTTGAATAAAATTATTCAAGATTTCTGATTATTTGACAGCAATTTTAATGTTCTGAGATGTGTGGTACTTAATATATTGATTTCACACAGCCCTTTCCACATCAGGATTGGGTAGGGTGACAATCATGTGTTCTGGAGGATTAAATATTTGCATGGTCTTCCCAATAGCTAGATCATAATCTGCATGATAGAAAAGATAGGCAATACAGGCTAGGTCAGTGTAAGGCAAAATGGCACAGAAGTTTCATTTGTATTTAAACAAAGCTCAGATGCTAGGTTCACATTACATGGATGAAGAAATAGCTGAATTAACTGAACATAAAAGGTAAAGGCCACAACAGCATCCATATGTTGTGGTAAATACTTGTGTTCTAGATATTTCCTGAACAAGTTGTTCAGAGATGCAATGACACACGTCTGCAGCAACTGGGATTTAAACCGACCTCCTGACAGAGGTAGGGATACTAGCACTGCTCCAGAACAGCCGCAATGTGTGTTCTAGAACAAGCTGCATCCTCAAAACCAAACTGTACTGGAACAAATACAACATTGACAGCCACCTAACAAGATGGAAAATTGCCCAGTTTGACTTAAAAAGCAAGTCAGACTCAACTATCACCCAATCAGTCAACTCTGAATTATCAGCAAAGCAATTGAAAGAGTGTTGTCAACAGTGCACAGGTAACACTTTCTCTGCAATATGCTGCTCAGCAGCCTCAGCTTTCTTTCCAGCTCTGGCCAGAACATTGACTAACAAGTCCCAATTCCAGATGTGAAGGGAGACTAGGCTTGACTAGCCAGCAAGCAAACTGATGTAAAATATTAACTGGGATATGGGGGAAAGCTCTGCACTGTTTGAACTCCCTCCAGCACAAAATTGGTTGCTGTTACTGGAATCTAATCAACTCAACTCCATGACAGTGCTGCAGACATTTCTCGTGGCAGTGCCCTAGGCAGCACAATTTTCAATGGATTAATTCCCTTCACCAAATCATACGTTCAGAAGTGAGTAAGCCTGCAGATGATTGCACCATATTCAGCACCCTTCACAATGAAACATTTTATACCCAATTGTAGCAATACTTGCTGCTTGCATTCTTCAAGTTATGTCCACTTGAAATTTGATGTTACCATCATTGAGAAGACCTGGTAGCAGACAGAGTACATGCTATTCCACTGTGCCTTGCACAGGAGAACTTAAAGCTTTGATGCTCAAGGTGAACTGGAAATGTCCCTACCTCTAATCCAGGAGGTCCAGACTCAAATTGTACTTGTTTCAAAGATCTGTTGTGACAGATCTAAAACTATTAGAAGTATCCATCACAGTTGTTGAATCTACTGAGGCAGCCAGTGAGGTTGTGGGAATGGAACTAAATAAGTTATCCAGACGCCTACGCTGATGCTTTGCAGGACATGGGTTCACATCCACTACATCAGTTGGTTGGGCATAAATTAATAAACCCCGAATTAAAAGCTAGTCCAGTGGTGACCATTCTCAACTTACATAAAAAAACATTAAAAAAATCCATGTGGTTCACTATCATTTAAAGGAGGAATTTGCTATCCTTACTTGGTTTGGTCTACATGACTCCAGACCTATAGCAAAATGGTTGGCTCTTAATCATCCTCAGTTCAAAAGCAATTTGGGATTGGCAACAAATGCTGGCCTTGCCTCTATCACCCGTATCCTGAGAAAGATGAAGAATGAACATTCTGGGGCTAACCACTGACCAGGAACTGGGTTTGACCAATTACAGGATTCTAGATGCTGGGAATTCTGTGCTAATTTGCATTTTGACTCTGCAAAGCTGACAACCATCTACAAAGCATATGCCTATTCCACTTGCCTGGATGAGTGCAAATCCAAAAATACTCTAGAAGCTCTCAGTGCACAAAACCTTTACTCACACAACTATTACACACTGATGTGTATCAGACCCACATCTGACACCTAAATCAGGTTTCAATCAACCTTTGACGTAAACAATAGAGACACTGGAAAGGGTGCACAGAGGATGAACAAGGATGATACCAGAAATGTTTGCAGATACACAAGCTGGGTCTCTTCTCAATAAAAAAAAAATGGAGGTGACCTAATGTCGGTCATTAAATTAACACAAAGTATCTTATCTGTTCTATCAACGTTTATTTTATGCAGAAAACCGTAAAGATCATCAATAGGAGATAGTCACCAATAGGAAATCTTGAGAAATTCTGTGCTCTGAAGAAAGGTCACTGCACCTGAAATGTTAACTCTGATTTCTTTCCACATATGCTGCCAGATGTGCTGAGATTTTCCAGCAATTTATTTCTTGTTCATTAGGGAATTCATCAGTAACCACTCATCTAAATGTGAGATCATGGAACTCATCACCACAGGGACTGGTTGATGTGGACAGCATAGGAAGAGTAGATACATTTAATAGAAAGCTAGACAAGCACGTGTGTGCGTGTGCATATGTGTGTGAGAGTGACAGCGCGAGCAAGAGACAGTGATAGATTTAGATCACGACAATTAAGCAGAGATTCAAGTGCAGCATTAATGGAATGCATGGGCTGCTTAGATTCACTGACCTGTGTTTTGGTGCTACAAATCCTGCATAATGCTGCATTTGCATAGTCTCTCCCTGGACTTAGCACTTCAAAATTAGAAGGGAGGAAATTAGACTCCACTCCTGGTTTTGGTACACCTGGATATTTGCAACACCAGCAGATAAAGTCAAGTGAGGTCATCGCAAAGTCTATTGGTTATGGTCTAATCTCACGATTGATTAACCACTTGAGTGAGGGACTCAGAGGGCTTCACTTCTCTCCAAAGAACTAACTCAAACAGGAAAAAAAAAAGAGAAAAACACCATTTTCCTCTGCAAAATACATGAAGACACTCAGTTATTGCTGTCTCCCCTATTACAATTCCCTCAGCAAACATCTGCAACATAAACTAATCCAATATTATATTTAACTAAGAGTCAACACAATCTATTTTTGAGTTAGCGACCTATCATTTCACAAAATAGGTGTCACTCTAGTTTAAAAAGGTAACGAATAAATAATACTAACATAGAAATACCATGAAAAATGAAACATACTGCCATAGTTTTATCATCTTGCATCAACCATTAGCCCAAACATCAAGTACAACATTAAGCACATTTTAGGCTGAATAGCAATATTTTTAAATTCTGGTCACCTATACATGCCAGAACTCAAATTCAGCCAGTGGCACAAACAACAAGGCAATTTAAATCAGAAATCATTTTGCACTTTGCAAATTACAAACTTTATACTGACAACATGGTTAGGTACAAGTTGATGTGGCTAATGATTTCTCCAAACCATAATTTAATTGGATCATAAATCAATGGAGGGCGAGTTGGACAGTCCCAAAATAATAAATGGACTCAAAAAATTGTAAGTTTAATTTCAACTACCTATATGTGGATTAAAAGTAAAACTACAGAATGCTTAAAAGACAAATACTGGATGTAAAGTAGTACTAGCTTCTTAATCTATTTCAAGCAGTTTAATATTTCCTCAAGTTAAATTAGCAATTTCAATATTCTAATTTCAAATGACTTTAATTCATCACATTTAGTATTTTTTGATTTACCAGCATAATATGGGTAAATATACAAGCCAACAATACGCTACTTTTTCAAGATTCAGTAACATAACAGTAAACATCTAGAAATATTTTATTGACAATTTTAGTAATTAGAAGTATTAAACTACAGTCTCCCGTGCAGGAGTGGACTGCTAATGAGATTTATTCAATTCTGTGTTGGTCATCACAAGGTTTACAAATGATCCCAAAGAACTGTACATAAAGGCTAAGCACCACTATATTAGGCAACAGCCCATCAGCGTAAACAAAGAACTGATTACATTGGTTACTTTGTATTTTCCCTTATGTTCAGCATGGGATAAAAATTAGGGTGAAAGCAATTTACAATACAAGTAGATTGTGGTCAATATATTAGGAACATAACCATTGCAGTATTGTCAAAGTTTAAAATTGGTTCAATTTGAAAAGCACTGACCAATCCAGAAAAGGCTGCTCATACACTGCCCGAAACATGCTTTTCATGTCCAACTGACACTGCATAACCAGTAATCCCAACATATACACATTTAAGTTTCTCATTTATTTCAAATGGGAAGCAGCCTTTCAAAAATGTTAAAACCATACTGCTTATAAAACTCCCAAGAAAGTTTAAGCAGAAACCATTAACTGAAGGGCAGAGAAAGAATGTGGCAAAGACAAAAAAATGGCAATGAAATGACAAGAAAACACATGTGGCTATTTGAAAACTACACAGCACATAGCAAAGCTTAAGAAAACTTAATTGTCAGTGGCTGAGAAAACACTGATTACCAACAGGCCAATCACAAGATACCTACTGTGATATGCCAATATTGGCAGCAGACAAAAGAACATGTTTCAGGTTGCAGAACTGCTAACTCTTCAGGGATACAGTCTACTGGATGTGAGTTTGCTCGCTGAGCTGGAAGGTTCGTTTTCAGACGTTTCATCACCATTCTAGGTAACAGTGAGCCTCCGACGAAGCGCTGGTGTTATGTCCCGCTTTCTATTTATCTGGTTCGGTTTCCTTGGGTTGGTGATGTCATTTCCTGTTCTTTTTCTCAGGGGATGGTAGATTGATTTGGAGCCAAAGAACAGGAAATGACATCACCAACCCAAGGAAACCTAACCAGATAAATAGAAAGCGGGACATAACACTAGCGCTTCGTCGGAGGCTCACTGTTACCTAGAATGGTGACGAAACGTCTGAAAACGAATCTTCCAGCTCAGCGAGCAAACTCCCATCCAGAACCTCAACTTGAGCTACAAATCTTCTCAAAACTCGCTAATACAGTCTATCTTTCTGAAATTAACTGAAAGATAGTTATCCCACAGGATTTTTGCTGGTGGCCCAAATTACGGTAAATTGCACATTTAAAGAAATTAGAACCACGTCACCCTAAATAAAAAAAAAGTAGCACTATTACATGCATTAGTAAATTTCCAATTTTCTCCTCAACAGCATAAAAACCAAGTCTGCATAACCAGCAAATATTGACCAAGAAATACTGGAGTTTACCACAAAAAAAAGTGTTCAGACACTGGCACCTATAATGCATTAATAATACAGCAAGTAGATATTAAAACAGCCAAGTCTGAAAAATGGTCTTCTGCCTCTGCAGTCGTTCAGTTACGCCTGTTTTCAAATAAGGCACAAGACAAAATTAATCCAACCTATAAAGGAAAGCAGTCTACACGGGTGTCTCATATCTCACTTTTTGCACAAATGTACAAATTAAGAAGTACATTATACACAAGAGAAAATTCCACTGTTGTACAAAAATTTGTTAATTCTAACTTTTATTCTTATACAATTTGCTGAGTTGAATCCATTGTTACTTTGATAATGAATTTTAACTATAATACAACCAAATGTAGTGAGTTGAGCACGCACATTTAAAATGAGACATTAAGTCACAGACATGATTTTATACAGGTTTTCAAAATTGTGTGTGTCAAGCAGGCAAGAAGAAAGGGTAATGAGAATTTTGTTTGTTTTAATAGGAAAGAACATTTTAGATAGAATGCATAAAGTGGATTTTCACAGAGCGCTCAGCTACAGCATTTCTTCAGTCCTGTTCCACCACCTGCAGTGCTGATATCTACATTTTCCCGGTCAGGTTCTTTTACGGGAGTCTGCAGAATAAAACAATCAAAGTTAAAGACTGCAAAAATTTATGAGGAACCGTTTAAGGAGTTATTTTGAACCATGTGGGTCATATTTACTTGAAACTCTGAACAAGACCATAAGCAATATCTCCCTCTCAAACTAGAGATAATTATAACAGAAAGAACTGCAGACGCTGTAAATCCAGGACAAAAACAGAAGTTGTTAGAAAAAGATCAGCAGGTCTGGCAGCATCTGTGAAGAAAAAAAAAAATCAGACTTCACATTTCAGTCCGTTGACCCTTCCTCAGGATGCTGTAAATTCTATTGTTTTAGTTTTCTGAAAACTATAGTAGATTTGAAAACCAACTTGATTTTAAGCGATATTCAGAAGATTACTGCAATCCTTTAATGTATTCCAGATTTTTCTAAACAAATTAATATATTTACAATTGTCACCAGACCCTGAAATGTTAACTGATTTTTCTTCACAGATGCTGCCAGACCTACTGAGCTTTTCCAGTAACTTCTGTTTTTGTTCCTGAGATAATTATAGCTCAAGATTGCAGTTTGTTTCATCTTAATTGACCTAGAGACCTTTGACAGTTCATCCAAGGTAGCAGCCATTTGGTTAGAAGTTCAGAAGAATTGGGCTTTATTTGGAAATTTGTCAACAATGCTGATCACCAGCTGAAGGATTCTCATGAAATCAGTAATAAAAGTGTACTTTTCCATAGCTTGAACCATTGTAAATTCTAATTTCCAAGCAGTATTCTTGAATGATCAAATCTGTTATTCTGATGATCTTGTTTCCTTCTCCCCAGGGCATAAAGTGAAAAAATTCTGCAATCTTCCTGCCAGTCAGTACAGATCAATCTGCAGATTGCAACCCAATCTTTAAAAAATAAAAATCACTGAAAATGTCTACAATAAAAAATAAAGAAAATTACAGCACAGGAACAGGCCCTTCAGCCCTCCAAGCCTGCGCCGATCGAGATCCGCTGTCTAACCTGTCATCTATTTTCTAAGGGTCTGTACCCATTTGCTCCCTTGGGTTGCAATGAGATGGGGGACAAAACTTTTAAAAAGTGCTTTTTTTGTGATTTCTGGCTTGGTAATAAAACTACACCTGACTATTGCCCTTTAAATCACTTTTTCATACAAAAACTGTTTTATTAACTGTTCTATTTCAATGGTTTAAGCAGCATATCATATTTGATTATGTAAACAAATTTGGCAGAACTGGCCATTGAGTGTAATTTGCAAAGTGGAAGCTGTAGCCTCATTAGTTCAAACAAATATAGAGCAGCAAAGAACTGTAGTAAATGTTGCACACAAATGGCTTCAACTGTAGTGTACGTTACAGAAACTAGTGTCCAGAATATGCCTTGTGTATTGCATTTGATTCTGGTGTTTAACTCAAAGTAACATTTAAACAATAGGTGCAGTGCAGAGAAAGATTGAACTGTACTGACTGCCGGCAGGAAGATTGCAGAATTTTTTTCACTTTATGCCCTGGGGAGAAGGAAACAAGATCATCAGAATAATAGATTTGATCATTCAAGAATACTGCTTGGAAATTAGGAGAATTTACAATGGTTCAAGCTAGGGAAAAGTACACTTATACTGATTTCATGAGAATCCTTCAGCTGGTGATCAGCATTGTTGACAAATTTCCAAATAAAGCCCAATTCTTCTGAACATTCTCACCAAATGGCTGCTAACTTGGAAGAATTGTCAAAGGTCTCTAGGTCAATTAAGATGAAAAACTGCAATCTTGAGCTATAATTATCTCAGGAACAAAAACAGAAGTTACTGGAAAAGCTCAGTAGGTCTGGCAGCATCTGAAGAAAAATCAGTACTGGATTGAACAAATTTCATTGTACAGTGTCAGTAAATTAACAAACTTAAAATTCCCATTATCACTGATTTCTTCCTGTATGTCTACAAACAAGCTTAATTTACACACAGTCTTCTCAATCTGTCATGCATTGGTGCAAGTGTCAGAAATTTATGCTCATTGTTTTTACTTGCAGGCACAGCCAATTCTGTAGGCTGGACCAACCTCCAGCGCAACGTTTCAAACCTGCACTAAAATCTGTAGAATATATATGCTTGGCACAACTTACAGTTAATACTCCCCAATTTTACATTGGTTTAACTGATTTATTCAAATATCAGTATAAACTAACAGATACACTCTTACAGTAGTATCATTATAGCCAATATATAACAATTCTAGAACTGTCAGGAATAGAAGCAATCAGAATATTAAATTGTTAAAAAGATTACGTGGACTATACAAGTACATTTCGAGCTTTTAAACGAAAGACACTTTGTTGAGCTAAGGAGCAGCACTGCTACACTGCAAAAATCAGGAAACCTGGATGAAGTCTCAGTTAAGGAAACATTCAGTGTACTTATATGGCTCAACTCGAAGATGGAAAAAGACAACTACGTTTTTGGACTCGGAGGGAATAAGGCCTGCATGAGAATTAATAGTCCACTGATCTCTCCCCTTTCCTTTACAACCGCCCTCAGCAAAGTGAAAGTGCTGAAAACCCACCAGAAGTCATCTTTACCACTAGCAGCATTCCTGAAGAGGATTTTCTTGAAATTTAGCTCACCTCTGAAGCAAAAAGAAAATTCAGGCACCCATACTGTTTTAAGACACCTCAGTGTCAGCAACTTGTGTTTAGAATTCTGAAATCAGAGCACCATTTGGGACAACTGTGACTTATCATTTTCTCTTATTTTGTTTAACTATTGCCTGACCCAAGTACTTCAAAGTTAACACTCTGCAGAGTTTTCAGTGAGTTTATATTAGTTTCTTAACAGGATAGTGATATATATGCAGAATCTGCATTGCTAATCATCTTTGAACATTTCTTGAGCAAGTGTGCTTAGTAATAAATCTATTACAGCAAACTTGATTTTAACTGGTACCTTATTCACCAAAATATTTGATAAACCAGCAAAAAAAATCTCAAACACTGCATTCCATCACAATGTCCGTGTATTTATGCGTAAATAGTGTAACAGTGATGTGTATACCCCACCGCATTACATTTCCATTATTTGAGTTTTAACACTGTTTAAAAACATCAACCCCTTCTAAAATCAGTGTTTTTTGAGGGATGCTGATGACTCGAAGCTTCACTTGGTTAGGGTTTACTGCAGTTATTTGTACCTTTTGAATATCTAGAATATTTGATCAACTGGCACACTCCTGGTCCCGTACGTGCTGGTTAATAAAACATTTGTTGTACTTGTTATTGCCAAAAGAAACCTGGCTGACCTGCTCTTAGTACTGAACTCAACTGTCTTAGAACCATACACTTGGTCATATCATCAATCTGTTTAAATTGAACATTTGCCGTGGCCGGTGGAAGAGTCAGGAGTAGAAAAGAAAGAGTGCATGATGGTGCAGTGGATGCCTCTGTCTCTGAGCCAGAAGATCCAAGGTCAAGTCCCATCTCCTCCAGAAGTGTGCAATAACACCCCTGAACAGGTTAATTAGAGAATATCTAATCTTCCATCACTGGTCGCAACCAAGTAAAAATGCAACTTGGATTTCCTGTGTTGTTACATGTTGAAACAAGCAGTCTGCATCTGGTTACAGATTACTTGTTCATTTTCATTTTTCATGTTGTTAGACAACATCTTTCAATTCTTAAATAACTGCTAATTTTCTAATCTGACAATTTGATTCAGTAAGTTTCAACGTTCTTTCAAGAGGTTGCTGAGGAATTTCAATCTGAACCTAACAGCCTATTAATTGCTCAAAACACAGATCAGCTCATCAATAGTTACCTTTCGAAGTATGTCTTCTGCTAATGTGAGGAATGCTTTCTCAATGTTGATATTAGCTTTTGCACTAGTCTCGAAAAACCTAATCCCATGTTCTCTGGCAATCTAGAATGAAACAAATTAGCCAAATCACACAGGATATTAAAGTGATGTGCAAAATGAACAAACCACGCAGTTGTTTTCATTGATGTTAGCCTTGAAATATTTCATTAGGCACTTACATTTGATACTCAGCAATTACGGCAGTCTTAGACATATGTGAAATAAGGTGTAACTGTGGTACAGATTCAGTTGATGTTATTAACAAGAGGTAAAGTTTAATTACACTGTTCAAATCTGATTATAGGGTTATTTTATCCCTGAAGTTAGACTCCACAAGCAAAACACCTGACAATGGTTTAGAAATACTTCAATCATAATCCCACAATGACTGGTCTGAGTGTTGGCCCTGTAATTTCATTAAAATAGTATGATGGACAGCGCTGGCTGGTTACTATTCCAATGAACATATTTGGAACATAATTTTAGTCATTCTATTACCATAACCCCATTTCAATTTCCAGATTTCTCTTTCTGTCCCAAGTAAGCAAGCTCATAAGCCTTAGGCCAAAAAGAACGCACAGGTGAGATATAAATCTATTATATATATGCTGAATAGTACCACACAGTATCCATGGGTCAAAGTGAAGCAATACACGTCCATGAACTACCACAGCTAGTATGAAAATTGAATTCATTCATGGGAACAGGATGTCGCTGGCGAGGCCAGCATTTATTGCTCATCCTGAATTACCCAGAGGGCAGTTTAAGAGTCACATTACAAAGGGTCTGGAGTCACATGTAAGCTAGACCAGGTAGGGATGCTAGTTTCCCCTCCCTAAAAGACATTAGTGAACCAGGTGGACTTTCCAATAATCGATGGATTCATGGTATCAGAGATAATGGGAACTGCAGATGCTGGAGAATTCCAAGATAATAAAATGTGAGGCTGGATGAACACAGCAGGCCAAGCAGCATCTCAGGAGCACAAAAGCTGACGTTTCGGGCCTGGACCCTTCATCAGATGAAGGGTCCAGGCCCGAAACGTCAGCTTTTGTGCTCCTGAGATGCTGCTTGGCCTGCTGTGTTCATCCAGCCTCACATTTTATTACAATGGATTCATGGTCGTTGTTAGACTCTTAATTTCAGGTTCATTTTTCATTAAATTCAATTTTCACCATCTACCAGGACAGGATTCAAAACCAAGTCCCTAAGATATTACAAGGGTCTCTTAGATTAATTGCATAACAGCTGTCCAGGTCTTGCAGCACATGTTAAAGTGACATGTGGCATGTTGAACATGGTGTAATCAGCATCCTCACTTCTGATCTTGTGATAGAGGAAAGGTCATTGATACTTGCAGCTGACAATGACTGGGACTAGGACACTATCCAGACAAACACCTGCAGCAGTGTCCTGGGACAAAGTTGACTGGCGTCCAACAACCTACTTCCTCTTCTTTCAGATAGTTGATGCCATTGGCATAAAAGCAACCCATCCACTGAGTTTTTATTAGCTTCATGCCAGCACAGGTAGACAGGTGAGGCAGCAAAAGTAAAACAAAATGTCTCACACTTGTTTTTTAAACAAAGTAATATTAACAAATAAAGCATCCATCCCACTCCTCTGTAACAGAGCAAGCAAAATGAACAGAATCCTGAAATTAATACCATTGCTAATAGTTTTGTGAGAATATTTACATAGTGTGTTTTAGGGCCAACAGTTTTTATAACTAATGGAGTAACTTAAGTATGATCATTTGTTCCAACGCAGAAAACACAGCAACCAACTTGCATACGGTACAACTTGACCAACAGCAACGAGACAGCAGATTGTATAAAAATTATGGTTAAGAAATAAATATTGGCCAGCACAGTAACAATGGTTCCCTTGGTCTTAAAACATCTAAATATGCTATTTTGAAATTTGCTAGAGATGACAGAAGGTACCTTGGTTTAACTCTGCAAAATAAAGACAAAAATTCAAACTCTGTACTTGTAATATTGAGGAGGTAACTGGCAAATTACAAGATCCTGAAAAGGATATAGGTTTCATATGCCCAATGGGTACCGCTGCAGCCAAATTGACTATATAAAGGCAGTAACTGCAGAGTGCATTGCTGGATTATGAATTAAAATAAAACAAAGCTTCATCCAGAATACTGATTGAAAGCAGTATTGTTATACCACCAAAAAACACACGAAATTGAAGCCAGGTTTAGTTCCCTGACAACACTTGCTGGGCTCATCAATGCTTATGTGCTCTGCATACATGATCCCTTACAGCTTGACTTGGGAAAGGGAGATAAGATGATGAAATCGCCAGAAGAAAATATAGAATAACATCCAAAATGCATGAACAAAAACATGGGCTGGGAAGAAACATAAGGGCTGCAAAAGGTCATAAAGGCCCTATTTGGACTGGACACCGTAAATTAAGCATAAACATAAGAAGCATAAGAAAACTTAAAATCAGAGAGATTGAAGGGGAAAAAAATATCAGCACACAATGAGGGGTGGAAAGGAAAGGAAATTTAAAAAGCACAATTCATTTGGGCTGCCTGCACTGAAATCTTTGAAATGGTATAAATTTTAAAGTAACAACTTGCAGCTACTTAAAATCACGAGAACAAAAAAAAGGTTTGAAAAGTAATTACTTCGAAATTGAAGTAATTGAAGACAACATTTGATCTATACCGAATGACTTCATAAATATCAGGGAAAATCAACTGAAGAGGAAGAGAGATCCAACCACAGAGTGCTTCTTTAGAAGCATTAAAGATTTAGCATTTACTGGCATTCAAGAACAGCTTCTTCCTTGTTCTTATTATTCTTCTGATTGGACCTCTCAAAATTAAAACCTAACTCTGATCTTGCTTTTGGTGCACCTCTTTGCAGACATAACATGGTATACTTCACTCGGTTCATTCACCCTATGTTCTTCGTATGTTATGGTCTGCCTGCACTGCATACGAAACATAACTTTTTACTGTACTTGGTGCATGTATAAATCAGTGGGCATATAAGGTTGTAGACACGCTCGCCAAGCCAATGGATTTGCTTGCAAATATTTTGTCACCCTGCTCAGTAACATTATCAGTGCACCTCCGGTGAAGCGTCTCTGTTCTGTTCTGCTTGTTATTTATATGCCTTGGTTTTTTGGGGTGTTTGGTATCACTTTCAGGTGACAATAAATCGAAATGAAGGATAGGTATTTTCAGATGAAAATTCTTGAAAAATGGAATCATTCTGGGATGTCTCACGTACTATCCATCACAAGGTTGAAAAACGACAGTTTTAGAGCAAATGTACACAGTTATTAAATACTACTCTCAACTAGAGGCAAGTCTGAGATGCATTACAAAGAAAGGAAGTAATCATGTGTCAAATATAAAGCATTACTTATTTTATCATTGATTCAAAAACAAAAACTTCAAACTGAAGAGAACACAGCAAATAGTAGAATCCCATAACACCATTCTTCCTAATATTTGCCTACTTTAAAGTCGGAGATTTGTGGTTCGGGTTGTGGATGAGGTTGTAGACGAGGTTGTAGACTTGCTCGCCGAGCTGATACGTTTGGTTGCAAACATTTTGTCACCCAAAAGTGACACCAAACACCCCAAAAAACCAAGGCATATAAATAACAAGCGGGACAGAACAGAGACGCTTCACCGGAGGTGCACTGATAATATCACTGAGCAGGGTGACAAAATACTTGCAAGCAAATCCATTGGCTTGGCTAGCATGTCTACAACCTTATATGCCCACTGACTATACATGCACCAAGACATGTCAAGCATTCTCCTCAATCAGAAACACTTACAGTTTGATCTTAGGTAAAGTCAAGGGTCACGGGTTTAAGGTCCCAAAGGGCTCATGGTTTCAATGCAAGATGAGCAACTGAAAAGAATGATGAAAGTACAGCTATTGTTGCCTTGTAGGGAAACAGTAAACAATGTGCATACTCAAAGTTCTGAGAAACAGCAACACTAAAAAAAAGGTACTTTAGGTTCTGTTACTTAAGCAATTAAACTTTAGCTAGGACACTGTCTCCATTTTTTTTTACAAGTGTCATACATCTTTTGTGCCTGGCTAAGGGGTGAAATGGGGCCTTGAATTAACACTTCATTGAAAGTACAGAACCTCAGAGCACCATTTTCTCAGAATGGCAATGAAGTATCAGACTCCATTAAGTAGTATTAAGTCTATGAAGGAGGTCATGACACAACCTTCCTAGTCAAAAGAAAGTGTTAATACAGAACCAAAACCAACATTCCACAAAGAAATACAGAAGCAGATGATAATGTGAGGCTGGATGAACACAGCAGGCCAAGCAGCATCTCAGGAGCACAAAAGCTGACGTTTCGGGCCTAGACCCTTCATCAGATGAAGGGTCTGATGAAGGGTCTAGGCCCGAAACGTCAGCTTTTGTGCTCCTGAGATGCCGCTTGGCCTGCTGTGTTCATCCAGCCTCACATTTTATTATCTTGGATTCTCCAGCATCTGCAGTTCCTATTATCTCAGAAGCAGATGACACTGGATTTGACCATGTTAGATTCTGGAGATCTGTCTGCAGCCCTCAGGTCTTGCCATTCTCCCTTTTATCAAGGAATGGTTGTTGCAAAAGTCCATTGAGAACACAATAATCATTAATATTTTAAAACAAAAGCCTGCACAAGCAATTACCTGCTCTCCTTTTGATTTCTGCACCACTCGCTTGTCTTCCATATCACATTTGTTGCCTAGCAACATCCTCTCTACATCTTCATTTGCATGCTGAAAAATAGGTTTTGGTTGTCAGTTTACGATTATTGAACCATCCCTGTTATGCTTCCAAATTCCCAAAACCCCATGTGGAAAAGAACTGTTAGTGTTGCTAGAAGAGATTTTAAATTACCACTTTCTTCTCGATCAGAACAACAAATGAAACAAAGCAACTACAGTCACTGAATCGTACAGTATGGAAATACACCCTTTGGTCCAACTCGCCCATGTCAACCAGGTTTCCTAAACTGAATTAATCCCATTTGCTTGCATGCGTTAGTTTTCAAAATGGTACTTGGATCCATTCGCACAACGAACCTTTTGTAAACAATCTTTGCATCTCTGCTTGAGTACATTTGTCATAAACTAATTCTTATTCACACAGAAACAGAAGATAGGAGTAGGCCACTGAACGCCTCAAAACAGTTGATCTTCGAGCTCAATACTCTCATCCTGTTCTCCCTTCAGATCCCTTGATGCTTCAAGCCATAAGAGTTAAATCAACCTCCTCCTTGAAACCACAATGATTTGGTCTCAACCACTTTCTGTAGTAGAGAATTCCATAGGCTCGTCACCATCTGGATGAAGAAATTTCTCCACACCTCAGTCCTAAAAGGTTTATTCTTTAAACTAACCCCATGGAACATCCTTCCTATATCTAACTTATCTGTCTTGTTAGAATGGTTTATTGGTTAAATAAACTTGGCAATTTTTTTTTCCCTGATACGAAACCAAACACAGCTTCATATCTGTATAACTGACAATATCACTGCCCTTTTCGTAATTCAAGTTTTGTTAACGGCCAATGGAGGACTAAAACCAGGAAAGAAATTACTCCACCTCTCCAAACTCAATCCTCGAGATAGCTAACACGGCACCTGTGTGACATGGTTGTTACTTGCCACTTATGAGCTCTAGTTTCAATACTCTTGTCTGTACAGCTGCCAACAGAACAGAACACTTCTGCCCATCTGACTAATGAAAATATACTGACAAAGTTAAAAATGGTCAATCCTTTACGGCGCTACTGAACTACCCTGCAATCATGCCCTCCAGTTAAGAAGATCAGTCTCCAACAACTGCCATCCTTCTTTGTGATACATACAAGTCCAGCGATTAGAGAGCATCAAGAACAGTTCACTGCACCTAGCAACTCCCGCTGAATTTGAGTTCACTCTACGTCCTTTTGCCAAGTGTAGTCACCCATATTTCTGGAATTCAGTTCCTTTCCTGCTATCGCACCATTTTTGATCAGAAGTTTAAAACCTTTGCAACCCTCTGTTAGAGATAAGAACTACCAATGTTGGAGTCTGAGATAACACAGTATGGAGCTGGAGGAACACAGCAGGCCAGGCAGCAGAGGAGCAGGAAAGCTGACATTTCGGGTCAGAAGGGTCCCAACCTGAAATGCCAGTTTTCCTGCTCCTGGTTCCGGTCATTTCCTGGTATTTCTGTCCCCAAGAAGAGTGCAGGGTTATAAACAATGGCAACCTGGAGTGCCCTGACATCCTGAAAAACAGATAATCTTGGATCAGTTTCCAGGACAAGGTTAAATTATGTTCCATAAAGGAAACAGGTGAGTTGATACATAATCGCACTTTATGCTGCTTTGGTCGTATCGCCCCGATGACAAATTAGCTACAGATTAAGAATATTTTACCTATAATTTATTGAGAAACTGCTCTTTATTCTTGTCTGGCCTGCTGTGTTCCTCCAGCTCTGCACTCTGTAATCTTCTGTTGTTAACTTTACCAATTCCATTCTTCCTAACATGCTAATATTTCATTCAAATTCTACAATTTTTCCCACAAACAGCCAAGCAAGCTACTGATCTTGAATACAATCAAAATAACTTGTGGTGTGAAAGGACACAAACATCAAATTTTGGAACCACAAGCACGATAAGCGAATATGGTCAAGAGTTGCTTCTTTTTTCTTTGTTATTCATTCACGGGATGAGGGAGTCGCTGGCTAGGTAGCATTTGTTGCCAAGAGGGCAGTTCAGAGTCAACCACATTGCTGTGGGTCTGGAGTCACATGTAGGCCAGGCTAGGTAATAATGGCAGTTTCCTTCACTACAGGACATCAAACGTAGAACAGTACAGCACAGTACAGGCCCTTCGGCCCACAATGTCGTGCCGTGGAATAATCCTAATCCAAAACTAAAATAACCTAACCTACATTCCCCTCAATTCACTGCTGTCCATGTGCATGTCCAGCAGTCGCTTAAATGTCACTAATGACTCCGCTTCCACGACTACCACTGGTAAACCATTCCATGCACTCACAACTCTCTGGGTGAAGAACCTCCTTCTGACGTCTCCTCTATACCGTCCTAACACCTTAAAACTATGACCCCTCATGGTAGTCAATCCTGCCCTGGGAAAAGTCTCTGGCTATCGACTCTATCAATGCCTCTCATTACCTTGTACACCTCGATCAGGTCACCTCTCTTCCTCCTTCTGTCCTGAGAGAAGAGTCCGAGCTCAGTCAACCTGTCCTCGTAAGACAAGCCCTCCGGTCCAGGCAGCAACCTGGTAAACCTCCTTTGCACCCTCTCCAAAGCCTCCACATCTTTCCTATAATAGGGCGACCAGAACTGGACACAATATTCCAAGTGTGGTCTCACCAGGGTTTTGTAGAGCTGCAGCATAACCTCGCGGCTCTTAAACTCGATCCCCCTGTTAATGAAACCCAAAACACCATATGCTTTCTTAACCTTATCCATCTGGGTGTCAACTTTGAGGGAGCTACGCACTTGAACACCAAGATCCCGCTGTTCCTCCACAGTGCCGAGAATCCTGCCTTTAATCCTATTAATGAAACGGATGAGTTTTTCTTGACAAACGACAATGGATTCATGGTCACCATTAGATTCTTAATTCCAGATTCTTATTGTATTCAAACTCCACTATCTGCCATGGCAGGATTCGAACCAGAGTCCCCAGAACATTTGGGTCTCCGGATTAACAGTCCGGCGATGATACCACTAGGCCATCGCCTCCCCTCAGTAAGTCACTGCAGCTGAGGCAAAAAAATGAAAATGTTTTAAATATCTGGATGCTGAGAGAGGTTGAGAAAGCAGAATAAAGATCAGTTTCTCAATAAATTATAGAGAAAATATTCTTAATCTGTAATTAATTTGTCATCGGGGGATACAACCAAAGCAGCATGAAGTGCGATTATGCATCGACTCAACTGTTTCCTTTATGGAACACATTCTAATCATGTCCTGGAAACTGACCCAAGATTATCTGTTTTTCAGGACGTTGGGGCACTCCAGGTTGCCATTGTTTATAACCCTGCACTCTTTTTGGGGGGGCAGAAATACCAGGAAATGACCAGAAACATTTGGCTTATTGTAATTTGTTGCAGGTTTATGAACATCTGAGGCAAATCATACTTTAAGAAAAATGCAGATGGATGGAATTACAAAACATTTCCAAAACCACCCACAAAAATCAAATTCCCAAGTTTGATTTCATTAATGATTTGACCCTAAATACTGAGGTAAAGCAATTTTGTTTCCAGAAGAGTCAATAAAAATTGCATGGTGCACGATATTAACGTTTCAACACCTACTTGACAGCATATTGTGAAGGTTAATTTAAAACCCTAAGCGTCTGTGCTGCACATTTATAAGCAATTAACAAACTAATTGAGATACCCAATCTTATACTTCTTGAATGTGTCAAAAGCCAGAGAAACCATGGGTTTTAATTGCTAATTTTGGAAGTACAACTTAATTAACATAGCATTAGGCAGTCATATACAAATAGCAAGTGACAAAGAACAGGCATCATACATAAGAGAATTGCCCACACTTAGAACCTTAAATAAGGCACAAAACATTATTACAGTAGCTTTTGCTTGTATTAAGCCATGATAAGTGGAAATGTAAGCAGAACAGAAGGATGATTTGAGACAATAAGGACTGCAGATTCTTGAAACCAGAATCTATAGGTTAGAAGCTGCAAAAGACAGTATCCGAGGACCAGGTAAGTCAACATTTCGGACCAAACCTCTGTCAGGCGTTGCCAATAAACTAAAATCATTGTTAGAATTATCACAAAAGATGCTTAAGAAATGCTTAGTCCTGAATGGGGCGAGTGCTTTATCAAGTTCTCAAGTTTCTACCAGAATGCATCCCTGAAATACGAAAATCTGTTGAGCAAATTATGATTTAGTACCAATTAGTTCAAACAACTGCTTTGGCAATTTGGATTTTTATAGCACCTTTAAGGCTGTGGAGGTATCACAGCAGCTGAAACATATTTGCTGAGGTGGAACTAAATTTATGTAAACAAATTACATTTTCCAGCTGCCTCTTTAAATTTGTGCATTTTGGAAATTTATTATTTGCACCTAAAATGGTGTCAAGCTTCCAAACTCTATTATCCTTCCTAAAAAATGGTGCTGATAGTGGTAAATTAAACTGCAAACATAACCAAACCACGACTTTGTTTTTATATCCATTACTTCAATATGGCCTCTGGAGTTTTTATTATTGGTTAAAGTTGTATTGGCTATGTTGGAATGCGCCAATTATGTAAGCACATGAATTAGTTTGTGGAGCTAGCAACAACTCAATCACGAAATCAACTTTGTATGACAAATTCAAAACATTGCAGAAACTCTCAAACCTTAAAATAACTCCGCACACAAAACCACCCATGACAAAAGAACCTCCTTCACAAAATAATATTTGTAATAAAATTACAACAGTAGTCTTACCTCATCTATGTTCCTCAGCCATTTACTGATGTTTTCAAAGCTTTTAGCATTTGTGATGTCATAGACTAGCATGATTCCCATTGCTCCCCTATAGTAGGAAGTGGTGATGGT
The DNA here is from genome assembly GCF_030684315.1 of Stegostoma tigrinum. Lineage (NCBI taxonomy): Eukaryota > Metazoa > Chordata > Chondrichthyes > Orectolobiformes > Stegostomatidae > Stegostoma > Stegostoma tigrinum. The sequence continues at coordinate 131,705,173 of NC_081357.1, read as the reverse complement.
GTGAAATCGTTCCTGTCCTGCTGTGTCCCTTCAAAATGGGTAAAATCAACTATCAGACCTTTTTAAAAAGAAAACTGCATGCACATTTACTCAATGTAACCCACGATAACGTATCTTTTAGAAAATTAAAAGGATCACATCAACACTGGCTTAAAACTATAACATTTTGAAATAAGTCTAACTTTTGCCTGTACTTTAAAGTCATGTAGTTGCAATTAAAGTCTAAGCTAAAATTCCTTGAGTCAGTAGCTCAGCCAAACATTTAACCACGTCAGGAAAAGGGGCCTGGTCCCCAAGCAAATTGCTCAAGTTTACATGGCAAATGTCATACATGAAACGGTGGCACAATTATCCATTGACAGCAATGTTTGACCAAGTACGGACAGTAGACTGGAGCAGCACAGTACTAAAAAACACTAATCCAGATTCCTAAATTACAAAACTGATGCAATTATTTTATTACTTTGCAAATGCCAACGAGTGCATTTACAAAATGTGACACTATATTGGCATTTTAATACTGAACGAAAAGACATTTGTTATTGCATGTTATGACATTTCTGACCTTCTGTTTCCTTTTTTATAGCATACAATTGAACTTCCATATACATATGTACCAAATACACATTAAAAATTATTACAACTGTTTATTTATGAAGCGAAGGGGCAATCCTGAGCAGTTTAACCAGGTCATCCATTTTGGTAGGAATAAAACAGGAAAATCGACGATGTTTTAAATGGTGAAAAATTGCAGCTTGCTGCTGTGTAGAGGGACTTAGGTATCCTTGTACATGAAATCACTAAAAGTAGGACTGCAGGTAATTAAAAAGGCAAATGGAATTTTGTCTGCCATCGCTCGAGGGATGGAGTTTAAAAACAGGGAGGCTATGCTGCAGCTGTATAGGGTCCTAATGAGGCCAGAAGTACCGTGTGCAGTTTTGGTCTCCTTACTTAAGAAGAGATATACTAGCACTGGAGGGGGTGCAGAGGAGATTCACTCGGTTGATTCCAGAGTTGAGGGGGTTGGATTATGAGGTGAGACTGAGTAGACTGGGATTATACTCATTGGAATTCAGAAGAATGAGGGGAGATCTTACAGAAACACAAGATTATGAAGGGAATAGATAAGGTGGAGGCAGGGAAGTTGTTTCCGCCAGCAGGTGAAACTAGGACTAGAAGGCATCGCCTCAAAATAAAGGGAAGCAGATGTAGGACTGAGGTCGGGAGGAACTTCTTCACCCAAAGGGTTGCGAATCTGTGGAATTTCCTGCCCAGTGAAACGGTTGAAGCTACCTTGCTGAATATTTTTAAGGCAAGGTTAGATAAAGTTTTGAACAGTATAGGAATTAACGGTCATCATGAGTGGGCAGGTAAGTGCAGCTGAATCTCAAAAAGATCAGCCACGATCTTATTAAATAGCAGGGCAGGATCGAGGGGCCAGATGGCCTACTCCTGCTCCTAGTTCTTATATTATTTGGATATTAGTGTTTATGGTTTACTAGAACTGATAAACGAACAAGTACAACAGGAAAGGAAAAATTCTATAATATTCACCAAAAATAAAACGAATACGATGAATAATGAATAAATATCACTGAGATAGACCAAGGAGTTAATTAAAATTGTTATTTGTTTATACTCCACAAACAAATTAGATAACTGATCCAAAAGAAGTCAGGTTGAAAACTGCACAGCCAAAATATTAGTCACTCAATTTCTAAAAAGATAAATGTTTCAAAAAGTCACACTTAACTGTACATTGTGTGGAAGTAGTCATAAAGAGTTGTATAGTGCAGAAACAGACTCTTCAGTCCAACTCATCCATGCTAACCAAATATCCTAAATTAATCTAGCCTTATTTGCCAGCATTTGGCCCATCTCCCTCCAAACCCTTCCTATTCATGTACACATCCAGATGCCTTTTAAATGTTGTAACTGTACTATCCTCCACAAGTCCCTCTGGCAGCTAATTCCACATATGCAACACCCTTTGTGTTAAAACCTTGCTCCTTGACAAAAAAAAATGACAAAAAACAATGCAATCAGCACAAATCTTTGTGGCTAACTGATGGTCACAGGCCTCCAGTCCAAAAACCAATCCTCCACCATCATCCGGTTTCCTAACTTCAAGCCAATTTTGTATTCAAATGGCTAGCCCTCCCTGGATTCCATGTGATCTAACTTTGCTAATTAGTCTATTGTGCTGAACATGGTCACACACCTTGTTGACCATTTGAACAACACCCACTGCTCTGCCTTCAACACAGTGTGAAGCTGGAGGAACACAGAAGGGCAGGCAAAGGAGCAAGAAAGTTGACGTTTCCGGTCGGGTCCTTCTTCAGAAATGGGGAGGGGGAAGGGAGCTCCGAAATAACTAGTGAGAGGAGGGGTAGGGCTGGGGAAAGGTAGATGGGATGGTAATAGGCGAGTGCAGGATAAGGAGCAGTGGGGGACTGATCAGTGAAGTGGGACGACCAGATAGGTGGGAGAAGGCAGTCATCAATGTAGCAGAAGAGGAGGTGGGGGATAGTGCCAGTGTAGCTACGGAAGAGGGACTGTTCCACTTATCCTACGAAGTGGCAGGCATAGCTTGGGCCCATGCAGGTTCCCATGGTCACCCCCATAGTCTGTACGAAGTGGAAGGAGTTAAAGGAGAAGTTAAGGGTCAGGACAAGTTCAGTTAAGCAGATGAGGGTGCCAATGGAAGGGGACTGGTTGGACCTGTGGGCAAGAAAGAAGCGAAGAGCTTTTAGACCATCTGCATTGGGAATGCAAGTGTACGGGGAATGCAAGTGTACAGGGATTGGAGTCCAATCTTTTTTGTCACCTCTTCAAACAAAAACAAAATCAAGCAAGTTAGGGAGGCCCAATTTCCCACGCACAAAGCCACGCTGACTATCCCTAACCAGACCTTACCTTTCCAATATCCTGTCCCTCAGAATCCCCTCCAACAATTTACCCACAACTAATGACAGACTGACTGATCTATACCTCTCTAGTTTTTCCCCTTACCACTTTTCTATTTTTAAAACTAATAGAATTATGATCACTGGATCCAAAGTGCTCCCTCAGTGACATCTCAATCACTTGCCCTGCCTTAATCTCCAAGAGAAAGTTAAGTTTTGCTCCTTCTCTGGTAGGTTCATTCACATACTGAATAAGAAAACTTGCTTTTACACATTTAAATTTCTCTCCATCCAAGCAGTTAACAATATGGCAGTCCTACGCATGCTCGGAAAGTTAAAATCCTCTCATTACATTTTATCATTCCTCCAGATATCAATGATCTCCTTACAAATTTGCTTTGCAATTTCCCACCCATTATTGGGGGGCTTATAGAGCTTTAATGTTACCGGGGCTCTTAGCAGAAAAAGGGAGTGATCTGATTATTACTCAAGAGGAAGCTGGATGTGTTCTCAGGGAGCAAGGAATACAAAGTATATGTGGGAGATTTAGAGGAGACTTGCACAAAGCATAATCACCAAAGACTATAGAATCACAGAATCCTTAGAGTGTGGAAACAGGTCTTCGGCTCATCAAGTGCACATTGGCCCTCATAGCATCCCACAGATTCATTCCTCCTTAAGCCACCTAACCTACACATCCCTGAACACTACGGGCAATTTAGCATGGCCAATCCACCTCAAATGCACATCTCTGGGTTATGCGAGGAAAGCGGAGCATGCAAAGGAAACTCACGCAGACACAGGGAGAATGTGCAGACTCCACACAGATGGTCACCCAAAGGTGGAACTGAACCCGGGTCCCGGTTGCTGAGAGACAGCAGTGCTAACCATTGAGCCACCATGCCTCCTAATGACCAATTTGTGTACGAGAGAATTGTACATAATGAATATTACTATCAAATTTGATTGAGCACTATAATAACAGACCTTAAATACTGACATAGTTGGGAAACTGATTAACAGAATGAGAACAATGCTTGAAAACATAAGAGGTAAAAGTACTCTATAAATCAGCAGGGAGGAGGAAGTGAAGTCACAGAGGGGGAGTTCCAAAATTGCAGTGTCAAATCGAGTTTGTGGTATAATAGTTATAATTGCATTCATCTGTTTAGAAAAATCTGGAGTATATTAAAAGATTGCAATAATCTTCTGAACATCACTTAAAATTAAGTGAGTTTTCAAATGTATTGTATTTTTCAGAAAACTAAACCAACGGAGTTTATAGGGTTCTGACTACAGGCCCCCGGACCCAAAATGTTGACACTCATTTTTCTTCATAGATGCTGCCAGACCTGCTGAGTTTTTCCAAGCAACTTCTGTTTATAAACCAATAGAGTGGTCACCTACTGTTTTCTCCTTTTTTACCATTACATGTATCAAGCCACAAAAATACCTTTCCTTGATCGGCAATTCATAAAAGTTCACCACTTACCATATCTGCAATTTGATCTTCTTTCCCTGTAGTTCCACTGTTTTGATTTTAAAATCAATTCCTGTAATTGTAAAGGCAACAATTTTAAAAATACTTGAAAAATTCATGGAGTTTTAAATTAATTAGGATTCAGACTGACGAACAGTTTATACTCAACTTAGTTCTATCTGCTGGGTTTGACTGCAAAATGGATTCCAAATTGCTAAAACAGGAAAATTATAACTATTCTATTTAATATCTTCACTATTTCTCATTTTAAAAAACATACAAAATTTTGATTTAAAAACTTACATTTCATAAATAACATGCCATTATTTACTTTAGAAAACAAGTTCTCAATTAGAGCTATAGGCTGCAAACAGAAAAGACAAAGCTGATAATCTTAAAACTGCAAATAAAAATCAATGAACACAGAAGCACATGACGACTAAGAATTCCCTCTCCCCCGCCGCCACCCCCCACCACCCCCCCCCCCCCCCCCCCCCCCCCCAACCCCCAGCCATAGGCCTACAGGTATAGTTAGAAATAATTCTTAATGAGGTTATGAATTTGGCCTTTGTCTACGCAATATAACATAACTTGAAAATTATCCAAAAATCGGGGCTTTTAAAAAATGCAACGTCATCCAAATATTTCACATCACTTGCAGAACACAGTAAGCTATTACAATGCAAACACTCCCTCATCTCAATTTTGGGTACATAGAACAGTACAGTACAGGCCCTTTGGCCTACCATGTTGCACCGAACTTTAACCCTCAACCTAAGGTCTCTCTAACCTCCACCGCTACCTTATGCTATCATCCAGATGCCTATCTAATAGCTGTTTAAATGCCCCTAATGAGGCCAACTCTGGTTGTCTACTCTATCTGTACCTCTGATCATTTTGTACACCTCTATCAAGTCACCTCTCATCCTTTGTCGTTCTAAAGAGAAAAGCCCTAGCTCTCTCAACCTTTCTTTCCTTGTAAGATCTTCCATCCATTCCAGGCAACATCCTGCTAAATCTCCTCTGCACCTTTTCGAACGCATTCACATCTTTCCTGTAATGAGGTAACCAGAACTGGACACAATACTCCAGATGTGGCCAAATCAGGCTTTTGTATAGCTGGAGCATAACTTCACAGCTTTTGAACTAAATCCCTCTATTAACGAAAGCTAAAAGTACCTTCCCTCAAAGAAAATATTCAGATGATTGAATAATTTTGCAGCTAATAAAGAGGAATTACAGAAAATTCCTTAAGATCAACAACTAATTTGCCACGTGGTCCTGGTCCATCTATCAGGAAATACTAAAAATATGAAATCTATGCAAATTTTACTGTTGGCAGCATCTTCCTTTTAAAAGGAAGACAGAATGGTTCAGTCCACCAATTACTTCAGCACTGGTTGTGAATGTAACTTAGTGGTATATTTGTTACAGTAAGAAATCATTTGTGTTCAACCCATACAAAAAGAATAGAAGTCTGAAATCAAAACAGTGCTCTAATTATGAATTACTCTCTATCTACTTATGTTGTGGAGATGCAAGTGTTGGAATAGGGTGGACAAAGTCGGGAACACTTCAGCGGTCAAGGACATTCAGCTTCCTAAGCTTCCAATCTTTGGGTAAGCATCCTCCAAGGCAGCTTTCAAGATACAGAACACCCCCACACTGCCGTGCAGAAACAGATAGCCCAGTTCTGTACCCAATGAAAATGGCTTCAATCATGACCTTGGGTTCATGTCACTCTAATGTGACCCCCACCACGCTGTTCTGTATCTGTAAAATTGTTCTTACAATCCTGTTTTACATAGAACATAGTAAAGTACAGCACAGTACAGGACCTTCGGCCCACGATCTTGTGCCGTGGAATAATCCTAATCCAAAAATAAAATAACCTAACCTACATTCCCCTCAATTCACTGCCGTCCATGTGCATGTCCAGCAGTGGCTTAAATGCCACTAATGACTCCGCTTCCACGACTTCCACTGGTAAACCATTCCATGCACTCACAACTCTCTGGGTGAAGAACCTCCTTCTGATGTCTCCTCTATACCTTCCTCCTAACACCTTAAAACTATGACCCCTCGTGGCAGTCAGTCCTGCCCTGGGGAAATGTCTCTGGCTATTGACTCTATCCATGCCTCTCATTACCTTGTACACCTCGATCAGGTCACCTCTCTCCCTCCTTCTCTCCAGAGAGAAAAGTCCGAACTCAGTCAACCTCTCCTCGTAAGACAAGCCCTCCAGTCCAGGCAGCATCCTGGTAAACCTTCTTCGCACCCTCTCCAAAGCCTCCACATCTTTCCTATAATAGTGACCAGAACTGGAAACAATATTCCAAGTGTGGTCTCACCAGTGTTGTAGAGCTGCAGCAAAACCTCGCGGCTCTTAAACTCGATCCCCCTGTTAATGAAACCCAAAACACCATATGCTTTCTTAACAACCTTATCCACTTGGGCGGCAACTTTGAGGGAGCTATGCACTTGAACACCAAGATCCCGCTGTTCCTCCACAGTGCCGAGAATCCTGCCTTTAATCCTATATTCAGCATTTAAGTTCGACCTTCCAAAATGCATCACTTCACATTTATCCAGGTTGAACTCCATCTGTCATTTCTCAGCCCAGCTCTGCATACTACCATATTACTGTGGATCTGATATCACATGTCATCCAGACCAGGCAAGGATGGCAGTTTCCTTCCCTAAAAGAATGAGTGAACCAGATGAGTTTTTCCAACAATCGACAATAGTCAACTGTAATTCCAGACTGTTACTGAATTCAAATTCCACCACCTGCTTTGTTGAGATTTGAACCTGGGTCCCCAAAACAAGATAACAAAGTGTGGAGCTGGATGAACACAGCAGGCCAAGCAGCATCTCAGGAGCACAAAAGCTGACGTTTTGGGCCTAGACCCTTCAGAGAGGGGGGATGGGGAGAAGGAACTGGAATAAACAGGGAGAGAGGGGAAGGCGGACCGAAGATGGAGAGAAAACAAAAGATAGGTAGAGAGAGTATAGGTGAGGAGGTAGGGAGGGGATAGGTCAGTCCAGGGAAGACAGACAGGTCAAGGAGGCGGGATGAGGTGGTAGGTAGGAAATGGAATTGCGGCTTGAGTTGGGAGGAAGGGATGAGTGAGAAGAACAACAGGTTAGGGAAGCGGAGACAGGCTTGGCTGGTTTTGGGATGTAGTGGGGGGAAGGGGACGAGCTGGGCTGGTTTTGTGATGCACTGGGGGGAGGGGAAGAACTGGGCTAATATTGGGCTGCAGTGGAGGAAGGGGAGATTTTGAAGCTTGTGAAATCCACATTGATACCATTGGGCTGCAGGGTTCCCAAGCGGAATATGAATTGCTGTTCCTGAAACCTTCGGGTGGCATCATTGTGGTACTTACCCTCCTCCCCAAAACAAGACCTGGGTTTCTGGATTAACAGTACAGCAAAAATACCACTGGGCCATTGCCTCCCCATGATGCCAAATGAATCTGTATATTTACCTCAACAGTCCTAGTTCTGGTTTCTCTTAAGTCCTTTGGTGCTTCAGATTTCCGGAGCCTTTCTCCATTTGGAAAATAGTCTACACCTCTATTCTTCCTACCAAAGCATATATCCTTACACCTTCCCACACCGTATTCTTTCTGCCACTTTGCTCACTCTCCTAGCCAGTTCAAGTCCTTCTATAGCCTCCCTACCTCAACACTACCTGTCCCTCCAAATTTCTTTGGGCCTAAAGACTGAAAAAGATCTGAAAACCAAAAAGGATAACTAAACAAATAGAGATAAATTAAAATTAGATTTGGATAAAAAGAGAAAAAAGACAAAAAATACAACATAAGAAATAGGAGTAGGCCAATCAGCTCCTCAAATGAGCCATGTCATTCTACGGCTAATGTGCCCCAGCCCCCACCCCTCCACCATTTCTGAAGATGGGTCCAGATCTCAAATGTCAGCTTTCCTGCTCCTCTGATGCTGCATGACCTGTGTTCTTCTAGCTCCACACCTTGTTATCTCAGACTAAAGCATTGGCAGTTCCTACCATCTCTGTCCTGGCCTCAATTCCTCTTGCATGCCAACAACTCATGGCCCTCAGCTCCTCAATTCAAAAATCAATCTACTCCCTCTTTAAATACTTCTTGCGATCTAACCTCCCCAGATCTGTGGGGTACAGAATTCAAGGCATTCACGACCCTCAGAAGAAATTCCCTTGGCATCTTGGTTTTAAATGACAGCCACCATTTCTGTAACTATGTTCACCAATTTGAGATTCATCTACGAGTGGAAACGTCTTTTCAACATCTACCTTGGATGTTTCAACTCCCTTCATTCATCTTAGCTCCAATAAATTGAGCTGTAAATTATTTAGTCAGTCTTCTCAAATCAACGCTTCATCTAAGGAATCAGCTTAATGAATCTCTTGTGAAGTGCATCCAATGTCTATATATTCCTTCTTAAATTCTAAGACCAAAACAATACACAGTACTCCAGCTGTGGCCTCGTGCTGCTCTAAGCATAAAACAAAAGAATAACAAAGTAAGTGTTCCCCCTTCCAGGGAGAGATGCAGAATTAATAATGGGAAACAGGAAGCTACAGCACTTATCTGCCTTCAAACTGCAAAACACAAAAAGCATCCCGGGTGGCACAGTGGTTAGCACTGCAGCCTTACAGCGCCAGGGACCCAGGTTCGATTCCAGCCTCGGGCAACTGTCTGTATGGAGTTTGCACGTTCTCCCCGTGTCTGAGTGGGTTTCCTCCGGGTGCTCTGGGTCCGAAGATGCGCAGGCTAGGTGGATCGGCCATGCTAAATTGCCCATAGTGTTCAGGAGTGTGTGGGTTATAGGGGTATGGGTCAGGGTGGGATGCTTCAAGGGGCGGTGTGGACTTGTTGAGCTGAAGGGCCTGTTTCCACACTGAGGGAATCTAATCTAAATCTAATAATAAGAATAATAATAGAAAGTTGAGGGGAAAAAGTTTAAACAATCAATATAAAAAAAAAAGAAATAACAGGGAAAATAATGGATTAACGTCCATATCCAAGTGTCTTGAAAGCAGCTGCAGCGATAACATATGTTGGTTCTAATCTTATAAAATTCCCAGCAGATTGGAAAATCACAAACGCAACACGTCTATTAAAAACGGTCATTGGGAACTGGTTGAATTCTTTCGGGAAGTAGTAATATGGCATTAAGAAAATAAGCAGAATCAACACTAAAGTAAAACGGAAAACGGTGGATACTAGAAATCTGAAACAAAAGAAATTGCTGGACAAACTCAGCAAGTCTGGCAGCACCTTCAAAAGAAAGCAGAATTAACATCGAGGGCCAGGCAGCATGAGAGCTGACGTTTCAGGTTGGGACTGGTCCCAACCTGAAACGTCAGCTTTTCTGCCCCTTTGATGTGTTCCTCCAGCTCTACACTGTGTTATCTCAGACTCAATATCAGCAGTTCTTACTATCTTAGAATAAACATTGGTCACAAAACATTCTTCAAGACTGATAGTAACTATGGAAAGGTGGTAGTTATATTGAAGACGGGGGGGGGGAGAAAGGAGGCAAGAGAGATAACACCACTGTGCCAATGCCACCCAGATATTGATATTTTCACTGGAGGTAACCTTCTTTGCTGTCCACTACATCTCCAAACTTATTAACCGTACTTCCTACGTTCACATCCAAATCATTTACGTAAATGACAAAAAGCAGCGGTCCTGGCACTGATCCTCATGGCACACTGATGATCACAGGCTTCTTGTTTGAAAAGCAATCCTCCACCATCATCCTCTGCTTTTTAACTTTGAGCCTGTTCTGTGTCCAAATGGCTAGTTCTCCCTATATTCCACATGATCTAACCTTGCTCACCCATCTATCATGAAGAACCTTGTTGAATGCCTTACCGGAGTCCCCACAGATCACATCCACCACTCTGCCCTCACCAGTCCTCTTCATTACTTCTCCAAAAAACTCAGTCAAGTTAGCGAGACAATTTTCCTCAAGCACTAAGCCATGTTGACTATCCCTAATCAGGCCGTGCCTTGCCAAATACATGTAAATCCTATCAGAGATAATGGGAACTGCAGATGCTGGAGATTCCAAGATAATAAAATGTGAGGCTGGATGAACACAGCAGGCCAAGCAGCATCTCAGGAGCACAAAAGCTGACGTTTCGGGCCTAGACCCTTCATCCCGAAACGTCAGCTTTTGTGCTCCTGAGATGCTGCTTGGCCTGCTGTGTTCATCCAGCCTCACATTTTATTAACATGTAAATCCTGCCTTTCAACTTGCCCACTAGAGACCAGGCTAACTGGTCTATAGTTCCCCGGCTTTTCCTTAACTCCTTTCTTAAGAAGTGACAGCACATTAGCCAACCTCCAATCTTCCAGCACCTTACCTGTGGCTCTCGATGATACAAATATCTCAGCAATGGGCTCAGCAATCACTTCTCCAGCTTCCCACAGAGTTCTAGAGAATTCTCCAGGGATTTATCCATCTATATGCATTCTAAGGCATCCAGCAACACCACCACCTCTGTAACATTGACAATTTTTAAGATGTTGCTACTTATTTCCCCACATTCTCTATTTTCCATAGCCTTCTCCACAGTAAACTGATGCAAAATATGTGTTTAGTATCTCCCCCATCTCCTCCAGCTCCCCACTTAAGCAGCCTTGCTGATCTTCAAGGCGTCCTATTCTCTCTCTACTTACTCTTTTATCCTTAATGTATTTGTAGAATCCCTTTAGATTCTCCTGAATCCTTCTGAAAAATTACATGTGTTTTTCTCTATACACTGGGTTCCTGAAATTGAAATGACCATGTTTCACTAAGTGTTGACGTCAGCAAAAAAATTAAAACTGAATTTAGATTCAGATTCTGTAAAGCAATCAGACCAAAACACTCTTGCAACAACTTTGGTCGTTAAGTACCTTGAGCAGAATTACTTGAGATTTTGAACGCCAAGTACAAAAAACACTATGGATTGAAGTCTGATTCATTCATTGGATAACTGCAACAAAATTTAGCAGTGTTGAAAGGCATATGCCAAAGTTGCAGGTGCCAGTCTAAAAGTCTTAGCTGCCAGCGCAGGCCTTTATACTAGTGCAATTTGGTAATTAATGAGAATGGGAAATTCACAAGTTGGGCCACAGTTCCACCAAATTTCTCAAAAAAAGTAATCAACTCAAACAACAGCTCAAATTCTCAACTTGTTTCTCTGCTGAGCTGGCCAGCAATAGAAATGCAGGAGAACAGAAGCAACCTAACAGAATAGTACATAGTACTTTAGTACTAAAAAGTGTTTCGCTCTCAGGTGATGTTAAGGTAAAACAACTGTTCAGAGGTTTTACACACAAATGTTTCTTCCATTGAAATTAACGTCCATCAATTGGGGCACTCTCACCCCCAAAATACAGATGTGATAAAATATGACTGACTGATTCTACTTGGAAAAAAGCTCATTTGGGAAGGAATAAAACGAAGGGAATGAACAGAACATACAGGGGTGAAAATGGAGGTTTTAGACATCCAGCAACTCAATCCTTTTAAGCACCACCTGCCGTATACCTGGCAGAATATCTAGTTTACACATTGAACTTTGCAGTCGTCTTAGAACCAATCAAGCCAAAGTGGAAGAAGGTACTCTCAATCGCCAGGGACTGATCAAGAAATTTGGGTTTTTACTCTCAACATTTTCAAATATTTAATGTCTAAGTATCACAAGTTATGACATTAAATACGCAATGTTCCTTCAATTTTTCCATTGATTATCTAGGTAAGTGACCTAAGGGTCAAGCAAAATGTCCTTGCTCTATAAATGGATCATTTCTCAATGCAGGAAGGCCAAGGCTTAAGAGCTAAGGCTGAACAGTTTGGGACTTACTGGCGTTTAGATGAAAGAAAGGTGATCTCATTGAAGCATATAGTATTCTTAGTTTGACAGGGTAAATGCAGAGGGGAGGAGCTAGGACCAGAGGGCATAGTCTCAGAATAAAGGTGTGCCAATTTAAGGCTAGATGAGGAGGAATTTCCTCTCTCAGATGGTTCAGCATCTTCAGAATTCCTTGTCATGTACAGCTATGGGTGCAAAGTCCTCGTGTATATCTAAAGCTGAGATAGCTAGATTCTTGATCAGCCTGGGAATCAAAAGTTGTAAGGAAAGGGATCCAAAATGGTCACGAGGAATGATGGATCAGTCACAATCCTACTGAATGGCAGAGCAGGCGCTAAGGGGCCAAACTGTTACTATTTACTCATGGTTGTGTTTCTCAGAAAACACACTCACTCACTCCTTACTCCATAGAATCAGCTATTGTTTGAAAACTAGTTCAGTTATTGCTGTAAATTGCTCAAAACCTAATACAAAATTGTAGACTGCATTTCTGAAACCTTTGCTGTAGACTAGCTGGACTATAATATCTGGTATAATTTGTAATTGGAGAGCTTGGTTGCCAAGGTTTAAGTAGACTGCAGCCAGTTGCCTTAAAAAGGTTTCAGACAGCATTCAGGAGGTAGTAGGAACTGCTGATGCTCTTCTAATGCTGCTTGGCACGCTCTGTTCATCCAGCTTGACACAGTGTTATCTCAGACAGCATTCAGCCTACTCTTCAAGATGTCGATGATCAGGTCCAAAAAAAACAATCAATTAACTTATGAAACTATTGAACAGCATCATTGGGTAATCTGGGCCAAATAGGTAGTAATGATGATATTTGAACATGTGCATAATGGCATACTCAAAATGTTAGCATGACTGGTAACAATGAATTGTATGTAGTATATGTATTCTACTTTCTTGCTGCCAAACTGCCTAATCTTTTCCACATGGTCAACATTGACAATGTAATCACATTCTTGATGCTCAGATGCAGGTTAACTTCAACACAACCGAAAGCAAGTGTACTTCATTATTGGGAATAAAAGAAATATCAAAGTTATCAGTGTTTCCGTGATCGGATAAAAATTGGTATCTGGAGAATGTTAGTGGAATCCCTTTTATAGTAGTCATTCCACATGAAAATTAATTCAAAAATATGTTCTTACAAAAAAAGATTGAGAATGGTTGGCTCACTCAAATAGTCAAATTAAATTATGCTTTGCATATTTAGAAATAATTTTGTGAAAATAAAAAGTAAGGATTGCAGAGCAGGGCTTAGAAATTAGGATAAAATGACAAATTACTTATTAATGTTCCTTTGTCATGGATTGCAGCAAATAAAGAAGCCGATTCACCACCACCTTCGAGGGGAACTAGGATACGCAATAAATGCTGACAAGCCACTGCCACCCATGCACCGGAGAACACAAACATGAAATCTTTTTGGAAAAGGTGAATCACGTTATTTTAATGAGATGTTAATGGAATGAAATTAAAAGAAACCAATTTTCTATTACTATTTCAGCAGAAAAGCAAACAGATCACTTATGCCAACAGCAATCTGGCTTGTGCATTTAAGAATCAAAATCCCTACATTACAGACACAGGCCATTCAGATCATGGCATCTGTACTGACAATATGAACAGCATCCCACCCAGAACCACTACTTCACCCTATCCTTGTAACCCTGCATTAACTATGGCTAATCCACCTGACCTGCACACATCTTTGAACTATGGGAGCACCAAGACACAAATACACGAAGAACGTGCAAAGTCCACAGTTAGTCACACAAAACTGGAATCAAACCTGGGTCTCCAGTTCTGTGAGGCAGCAGTGTCAACCACTGTGGTGCCCTGATGAATTCAAATGTAAATGCCCTACATTTTGGGAGTAAAAACGGAAGTTATCATTGTTTCAGTAACAGGACAAAATTGGTATTTGGGAATATTAGTGAAGTCCTTCAAGGTAATTACCCCCAATGAAAATTAGTTCAAAAACATGAATTCAAATTCAATTTGGCACTTCTGGAGAAGTAGCAGTACTAAAGGCATTTTGTCTAGACAAGTCCCAAACAATGACCATTTTCAACAACATCAGCCCCTGACATTTTGTGGAATACAGGTAACAAAATTAGTAATCCAGGCGCCCAGATGAATGTGCCAGGGTCATACGGTCATAGAGCTGTACAGCATAGAAATAGACCCTTTGGTCCAACTTGTCCATGCCCACCAGATATCCCAGATAAATCTAGTCCCATTTGCCAGCATTTGGCCCATATCCCTCTTGACCCTTTCTAATCATATACCCATTCAGATGACTTTTAATTGTTGTAAGTGCACCAGGCTCCACCACTTCCTCTGGTAGCTCATTCCATACAAGCACCACCCCTCTACATTTAAAAAAAAATACCCCTTAGGCCCTTTTATATCTTCCCCTCTCACCATAAACCTATGCCCTCTGGTTTTGGATAACGCCCTTCCATCCCAGGGAAAAGACCTCGTTTGTTTACTCTATCCATGCCCCTCATGACTTTATAAACTTCTACAAGGTCACTCCTCAGCTTCTGACACTCCAGGGATGATAACCCGGGCCTATTCAGTCTCTCTACAGCTCAAACCCTCCAATCCTGACAACATCCTCGTAAATCTTTTCTACTTTCACACCATCTTTCTTATGGAGGGAAATGAGAATTGCATGCAGTTCTCCAAAAGTGGCCTAGCCAATGTCCTGCACAGACACAACATGACCTCCCAACCTCTATACTCAATGCACTGACCAATAAAGGCAAGCATACCAAACACCTTCTTCACTATCCTGCGACTCCACTTTCAAGGAACTATGAACCTCCATTCCTAGGTCTCTTTGTTCAGCAACACTCCCCAGGACCTTACCATTAAGTGTACTAACTGGTTTTAACCTTAGCTCCTTCACCCTAATCTCTAATCTACTAGAACTCACTACCTGTCAATACATCTCAATAAGGTCCGACATGCTTATACTCTCTGGTGGAATATGCAGACTGGGAGTAAAGAACGGTAAACATTCTCTACAAAAGGAATACGGTCAAGCCTTGCAGTTTTTAAATATTTCCCACAAATCCAATAGTTGCCCTTCTGCTGTGTCCATGGTAACCCCTCAGAGTCAGCCAATCACTAATCCCAGCACAACTGGTAGAATTTAAATTCAATTAGTAAAACTGGAATTAAGCATTAGCTCCCATAATGATGACTTGTTACTTGTCATAAAAACCCATCACCCTTTGAGGGAAAGAAATCTGCTGTCGTTAACCATATGGCATATCACTCTTAAAATGTCCTCTGAAATTGTTTAATAAGCATGTTGAAGAGCAACAAAGGCCTCACTGCAAATGCCCACATATCACAAAAGGAAAAAAAACTGTTTATCATTAACATTCAGTAGGTAAAGTTCACGTAGAATTCTTTCATCTTTAGCAATGATTACTAGTTTCTGAATAAGTAACTGGAGGAAGAGTAGATGCAGGTCTTTGTCAGGGAAGCAGTTGGAACAAGTAATTATATTTATAAGTCAAGGAAGCAGAAAGGTTCAGTATCTCAAAAGAGCAAAGTAGTGTCAAAGTCAAGCTACTGCATCTGCATTACTTCCCAATTGATATATTCTTGTGGCATCTGGCAGCCATCAATTGAAGAATATAGGTAAATAAGCACAATATGGTGATCTAATTAGGGTCTTGTGGCTCAGTGATAAGCGTTCCTATTGTTGGGCCAGGTCAGGGTTCAAGACTCATCTGCCCTGGATGTATCATGAAGCATCCAGATAGGTTGCTAGAAATAACTATTGGTCTCTCTACATCACAATGCCTTGATAAAATACACAATCTTAGACTAGATTCTGTGCTTAATCTGATTACTTCAGTTCCTCAAAAGCACAATCACTGACTACGTAGGTAATCATGATAATTAATTTAGGGTTTGCCATATCACTCCACACTCTAAACAAATATTTTAATTTGCGTATTCGAATGGTTTCTGGGGATGAAATGCAGGGTGATCTTGGGATTCAAATAGGGGTGAAGTTTTAAATGTGTGAATCTGAAGAATGAAAAGAAGTTACATTAACTAAAGCTCTCCATCCGCACCACTGTCAAGCAATCAAGTCTTACTGAGATGAAATAATTAAACTGCTCCCTCAACATTTTTCAAAGACAAATCCGTCAATTTCTCACAAAAATGTACAGACAATAGAGACAGAATTGATTCTTTTTAAAACAGTTATTTATATAATTTAAAAGATTGAGAAAGACAGCACAGATTTAAGGCGACTGATAAAATAAGCAATACAGCCACAGGGCGAAGCATTTCATACAACTGGTAAAAATCTGGAGTGGACTTCCTTGAAGTGTGGTGGAGGTAGGATCAATTAAGGCAATTGAAACAAAAAGCAACTGATCTAAAAAGGGAAAATATGCTAGATTTGACAGCAAGTGGATGAATGATATTATGTGGACTGCTCATGGACAAAACTGAACACAGGTTTGGCCAAATGGCATCTCCCTGTGCTACAAAATTTCTGTGATTGAAAAGTTTCACCATTCTTCGAAACATTGATATTGGGACGTAGCCATCTGTAACTGCAAGCTTCGCAGCCCTAAACATTCTCATCTCTTTCAGCTCCACACAGTTCCTTGGTCATATTCCTGAATCACCAGTTCACTTCTGCATTCTTAAGGCCCCATTCTCCCAACTGTTTTAAGTCACAAGTTTTAAGTTGCCGACATCTGGTCTTGACAAGAATGGATTTAATTTTTTTGGACTTGGTCCCCAGATGAAGTACAGTGAATCTTCTGTATCCACAGGTTCACAACTTGCAAATTTGCCTGTCTGCGCCAAAAAGTAGCAACAAAATTCAATATCTGCCAGTGAAGGGTCTAGGCCCAAAACATCAGCTTTTGTGCTCTAAGATGCTGCCCTTGGCCTGCTGTGTTCATCATGATCTACACTTTGGTATCTCTGTAGAGATATGATCACTAGGACAGGATTTTAAATGAGGTATTGAGGGACTGAGTGCAAATCAATGACCATGAAGCAAATTATGTACACTAGTTCAGAAGCAGCAATTTAATGCCAGTTAAATTTGAGCGGGTGTATTATTGGAATTGGTTAGCTCAGTTGGTCGGGTGGCCAGTTTGCAATAGAAGTGATGCCTATAGCACAGGATCAATTTGCATTCTGGCTGAGATGACCATGAATACCCATGTTCTCAACTTACACATTGTTTGAAGTCTGATCCTCAGGTTAAACTTACCACCAAATACCTCTTTCTTATGACAGAATAGCCTACGGCCCTTTGGGATTATTGGGACCTTTACTTATGAGTATAGTGTTAATAGAGAAGTAACATTTATAAGGCAAAAATGATTAAAGGAGGTCTGTTTAGGTGGTGCAGAAAAAGGTAGTGTTCCAAAGGTAGAAGTAGGTAGTCATGGTCATGGATGGATCAGAATGTCAGCTTCACATCAAATAGAATGCTGTGATCTGAAACAAATCAGCACAACTTGACAAAGTGGCAGGGTGCAAAACAGATGGCAAGAATGTGTAGTGGAGGTCAAAGATAACAGTTTCAGACAAGTACAACAATACTGAGATAGAGAGACTGCTAATGACTCACTTCTGAAAACTAATTGGCCTCAAAAATTATAACTTTATCTTACACAATACGTTCCAGTGTAATTCATTTTCCAAGCTCTCAGAGCCTGGAACTATTGAACCGGACAACCACAGCTTGGTAAAAATAGTAAAGAATACTTAATAAAAGGGAGTGAATTATAGTATCTCAAACAGGGGCTTGTGAACTGAAAGCAGTCACAGAGGTATGATTAAACTTGAAAACGCTCAAAAAGCAAGAACTGATGGAGTGAAGACTCCAGACAAAGCGGCAAAGATTAGAAAGGAGCAGCAGCCATGGTGTGAAGGAGTTGAAAATATGGATGAGACGCTTATATAAAAAAAAGAGGGGCACTACTTAAGCGTGTTCAATGTAATTCAGCAAGAGTAGGACAGAAGGCACTTGCTGCAAGTTAGGATATGGGCAGAGATTTGATAGGTGTCAAGTTTGCAGAGGATAGAACTAAGGCTGAGTCAGCGGTTGGTGGAATTTGAAATACAGTCTTAATGATTGTTCAAGATGTCACAGAAATCTTATCACAGGACAAATATAACACTGTAGATGAAAATAGTCAGCCTCAGTCAGTTACTAGGGAAAGTGAAGGAAAAAGAGAGTTAAAAATAAGTAAAACCATCCCAGGAAAAAGAACAGGAAATGACATCACCAACTCAAGAAAACCTAATCAGATAAATAGAAAGCGGGACATAACACCAGCGCTTCGTCAGAGGCTCACTGATGAGGTTACCTAGAATGGTGACGAAACGTTTGAAAACTAACCTTCCAGCTCAGCGAGCAATCTCACATCCAGAATAAGTAAAACTAGTAACAGTTTGCCTTTCAGCATTTAGTTGAAGATAGTTTCTTCTCATCCAATACTGAATGTCTGAAAACATATTCTAACAGATCAGCTGTTAGTGGAGAAATCACAAAGAGATGGCAGCAGGGTACAGCTGCGGGAGGAGTTAACAAAGCATGGGTCATTTAGTACTGAGATGAGGAAGCATTTTTTATTAAGAATAGTGAGCCTGTGGAATTTGCTACCAGAAATAAAATGGTTGAGGCCAAAACATTTAATGTTTTCAAGAAGGAAAAAATATTGTTCTTACTGCCAAAGTGATCAAAGTGCATAGACAGAAAGGGGTAATATGGTACAGGCTGAAAGGGACGAATGCCCTATTCCTGCTCCTATTGATTATAGTTCCATCCAGAATGGAAAAGTTCATGCTCTCAAGAATCTTTTGCATTGTGCCAATAATTTATAGCTCCTATACTGTAGCCAGTGTAACTAACTACTGTTCACTACATCAATTTTTTAAAATCCCTGCATTGGATGTGGGCACCACTGACTGATCAGCATTCTACTGCCTGTCTCTTGCTGCCTTTAAGGAGGTGGTGGTGAGCTACCTTCTTGAGATGCCGCAATCCATGTGCCGTAGGCACACCGACTGTTAGGGAGGGAATTAGAGTTTTGATCCAGTCTACTTAGGCCACTAAGCATAACTGAGTGGAAACTTTGCTGAAGAGCTATCATCCCCAATGTGAGGTGAGATACGCACATAGCTGGACATCAACCGAATGTGGTATCAAGGAGTTCTAGCAAGACTGCAATCAATGGGCATCACAGGGCAAACTCTCACTGGTTAGTGTCATACCTGGCACCTAGGAAGATGGTTGCAGTCATTGGAAGATCCAGTAGCTCCAGGACGTGTCTACTGGATATCCCCAGGATAGGCCCAACATCTTCAGCTGCTCCAATGACCTTCCCACCATCATAAGGTCAGAAGTATGGATGTTCGCAGATGTTTGTGCAATGTTCAGCACTATTCGCAACTCCTGATTTTGAAGCAATCCACGTTCAAATGCAACAGAATCTGGACTATAACCAGGTTTGGGCCAACAAGTGGCAAGTAACATTCATGCCACACAAATGTCAGGCAATGACCACCTCCAATAAGACAGTCTAAACACCACCGCTTGGCATTCAAAAGGTTACCATTATTGAATCCACCACTAACAACATTCTTGGGGTTATCACTGACCAGACTTTTAACTAGACTTGTCTCAAACACAGCAGCAGGTCAGAGACTAGGAATACTACAGCAAATAACTCACTTTCTGACTGCCCAAAGCCTATCCACCATCTACAAGGCACCCACCACTCTGACTTGGAAATGTATCATTGTTCTTTCACTGTTGCTGGGTCAAAATCCTGCAATTACGTCCCTAAGGACATTGAAAAGCATTTGGATAGCAGCAGATCAAGGTGGCAGCTCACCACTACCTTCTCAACAGCTACTACGCACGGGCAATAAATTGCTGGCCAGCTAGTGACATCCACATCCTATGACTGAAATAAGGAAAAAAACCCTTTCCAATTCACACAATTTACATGCAAAATAACACTTGCATCTGCATGACAATGTGGAAAATCACCCAGATATACACTGCACACAAAAGACAAGGGAAATGTAATCCAGCCAATTACCTCTTGATCATCATTCAAGTGATGGAAGGTGTCACCAATAGTGCTAGCAAGCAGTAACTGTTTAGCAACAACCTGCTCACTGACATCCAGTTTGGTTCCACCAGGGCTACTTGGCTCCTGACCTCATTAGAGCTTTTAGTTCAAACACGGACAAGAGAAGAGAATTTAATTCCAGAGGTGAAGTGAGAGTAATAGACCTTGATAGCATTTGACCAAGTGTGGCATCAAGCAAAACTATGGTCAACAGGTATCACAGAAAACTGATAGTTGAAGACAAACCTCACACACAGGGAAATGGTCCCAGCTGTTGAATGCTCTCAGCTCCAGAACTCGGCAAGAGATCATCAGGAAGAGTCTGAGGCCAAATCAACTTCTTCAATGACCTCCCCTCCAACATACAGCTAGAAGTGGGAATGTTTGTTGATGATTGTACAATGCTCAGCGCTATTCACGACTCTTTAGATACTGGAACAGCACATATTCAAATGCAACAAATAGAATGTTGGTCTTTATTTCATCCAGTGAAGTGGAAATAACTTCCTGCATTTGTATAGGGCCTTGACATCTGGACTACTATGCAAAGTTTTGGTCCCAAACAATATACTTGCCTCAAAGGAAATGCAGAAGACTATAACATATTAGAGAAAAATTAGCAAGACTGCAATCAATGGGCACCAGAGGGCAAACTCACTGGTTAGAGTCATACCTGGCACATAGGAAGATGGGTGCAGTTATTGGAGGATCCAGTAGCTCCAGGACGTGTCTACTGGATATCCCCAGGATAGGCCCAAACACCTTCAGCCCATTCGGTTTGCTCCACCAATCACGGCTGACATGTTTCTTAACTCTATTCTCCTGCCTTCTCCCCATAGGCTCTTGACTGGTAAGAGGATCAAGGGTTATCTGCCTTAAATACACTGAATAAACTTGACCTCTACAGCCATCAGTTCCACAAATTAACCACCAAGGGTTGAAGAAATTCCTCCTCATTTCTGTTCGAAATGGTTGTTCCTTCACTGAGGCCGTGCCCCCAGGTGGTCACCTTTGCTAGTGGAAACATCTTCTCATGTTCATTCTATCCAGGCCTCTCGGTATTCTAGAAGCTTCAATTAGATACCCTCATCTTTCTAAACTCCAGATTCAGAGTCCTCAACAATTCCACATATGACAAGCCCTTCATCCCTGGTATCATTGTTGTAAACCTCCTCTGGGCCCCTTCTAACGTGAGCACTTCCTCCTTTAGATATAGGGCCCAAAACTGCTCAACATTCTAATGCAATCCGACCAGAGCTTTATACAGCCTCAGCACTACATTCCTGCTCTTCAATTCCAGCCCCCTTGAAATGAATGCTAACATTGCATTTGCCTTCCTAACTGCCAACTGAACCTGCATGTTAATCTTAAAAGAATCCTGAACCAGGATTCCCAAGTCCCTTTGTGCATCAGCTTCCCTAAGCCATTACCCAATTATAATATATTGTATGCCAGGAAGTAAAGTGCATAACCTCTTTTCCCATTGCATTCTGTACACTGCCCCCTCTTTGCTCATTCTCCCAGCCTGTCAAAGTCCTTCTGCAGCCTCCTCACTTCCTCAACGCTGCCTGTCCCTTCACCTATCTTTGCGTCATCTGTAAACTTAGCCACAATGGTCTAAGTTCCTCCCCCAACACTTAACTTTTAACATCTGTAGTTGGGTCCCAACACTGACCTCTGCAGAACTCCACTGGTTTCTAGTTGGCATCATGAAAAAGACCCTTTTTATCCCTACTCTGTTCTACCAGCTGGCCAATCCTCTCTCCATGCCAGATAACTTGCCCCTAACACCATGGGTTCATGCTTTACCCAACAACCCCCTACACGGCACCACGTCAAAGGCCTTCTGGAAACCCAAATACATCACATCCTTCTGCCTCTCCTTTGTCTAACTTGCTTGTTACTCCCTCAAAGAATTCTAACAGATTTATGAGACATGGCCTCCTCTTGACAAAGGTTTGCTGATTCAGCCCGAACTTACCAAGAACTTCCAAATACTGTGCAATCTCATCCTTAATAATGGACTCTAGAATCTACCTAATAACCTAGGTCAGGCTAACCAGATTACAGTTTCCTATCTACTGGCTCCCTCCTTTCTTAAACAGGGGTGCTGTATTCACCATTTCCTGGTTTTCTGGGGCACTCCCTGACTCCAGTGATTCCTGAAAGATCTGAAAAGTACAAAAATCCAGCAGATTGATTCCGAGTTAGAGGGAGATTGTCAAATAAACAGCAATTTAGTATCTAGGCTTCCAATTCCCCAGAGTTTCAGAGGTGATTTCAAGGGACTTGATGATATGTTTCCTTCAACTGAAGTCAAGAACTAGGAGATTAGTCTCAAAATAAAAGGGAGGTCCTTTAGGATTGCATGAATAGAAATGTATTTCCTCAATTTGTTCTGGTAAGCAATTCCAGATTCTAAGCTATACATACTCAAATATATTGTGGTGAGACAGCACGCAAGAAAATAAATGGTACAAGAGTGAATTACGTCATATCTTATTTCGAGTGTTGTACAACTGATGGATTACTTTTTTCAAGTGCAAACTAGGTACAAGATTACAATGTAGGGCAAGGAATCATTCTTGGCTTTGGGAAATCAGAGTTTAATAATTGCTTCCACCTATTAACGTGAAATTTAAGCGAGTGGAAATTTAAGGCTATTCCATCTATCAGTGAAACTTCTCCTAGACTCTTCAATTTAATCTAGATTGCCGTGATCTGGGGGACAGACTGCCTTTCCAAAGCAGTTCTAAAGCAAACATTAAAATGAGTTAAAATTAGCAACATCCATTCCTGTTCCTCAAATTTTTAAGTAGTATTCAGATGTTGGAAATCCGAAATAAAAACAAAAATATCTGCAGAAACACAGCAGGTATGGCAGCATCTGTGGAGAGAAAGCAGGGTCAATGTTTTGGGTGCAGTCACTTTTCTTCGGCGCTGTTTTTGTTCATGCTCCCCATTATCCCTGTTCAAGCTGCCATGTCAAACTAAAAATTTAGCAATCACACTATCACTCATTCCTGATGAGCATGGGATTTATCCTTGGCATCCTGGCTAACGTTTTGAAAAATTGGGAATACTATGTGAAAATCAAGTCCTATAATTACAAATGTGAAATATGACTAACATTATCTCGAGGATGTTATGTGCCTGAATATGACAAGCATTCAATAAAAAAGAAACTCACACCAATAAAGAAGAAAACAATAAGTTATAACAAACTTATCCTTTATGTGTGTGTGTAAAGCAGATTAATTACTAATGTGCTAACGAAGTATTTGTCATTTAAATTCAAAAACACATTTGATTCAAAATATGTGTCAGAAGAGAAGCAGTATACAAACAATGGAATGGGTAGCAAAGAGAGAGGAATGAGCACATATTGTGGAGCAAAGCATTCTAAAGCACCAAAAAGAAAAATAGAGATTCTCAGTATTTGTTGGATTTCACAAGTGATATCATGGGTGCTGACCAGGGCCATCCTCAATTCAGCTGCTTTTTTTTTGGGTGGGGGGGCAGCGTGAGAGTGAACGAGAAAGTGAGAAAGAGAGAGCCACAGCAAGAGCAGGACAAACAGACAGCGGAAAAGAATCAGAGAGAAAAAGACAGACAAGTGGATTTCCTGTTAGTCTGTCTGATCCATTATTTCCCACACTTCACTCGTCACCCTTTGTCTTCCCTCCCATGACACCGATATGCTCCCTGGTCCTCACATTCTATTCCACCAGCACCTGCACGCAAAGGATCATAAGCCACTATTTCCACCACCTCCAGAGGATGCCACCATCAGACACCATCCTCCCTTCCCTTGTCAGCATTTTGCAGGGACTGTTCGTTCTGGTACATCCGGGTCCATTCCTCTTCGATTCCCGACAAATGTCCATATCCATATGGCACCTTCCCATGCAACTGCAAGCTGTTTAACACTTGCCTCCTCACAATCCAATGCTCCAGATACATCTTCCAGGTGAAGCAGTGACCTACCTGCACTTCACTCAATCTCGTCCACTGTATTTGCTGCTCATAACAGTCTCTTCACAGGGGAGCCGCTTTGCGGGAACACAGACGTTCTGTCTGCAGAAACTACCCCGAGCTTCGAGAAGTCTCCACTTCAATACATCATCACGTTCCCTAGCCAACATTTCTGTCTCAGGTTTGCTGCTATACTACTTTGGAGGCTCAGTGCAAGCTGGAAGAACAGCATCATGGGTAAACTGTAATTTCAAGAGTCAATGCCAAATCCAATAATTTTAGAACTTGAACACCCACCCTCCCTATCCTTTACCTACCTCCACATCCCAAGCCCTGTCACAACATGGGCTGCTTTCAGCCCAGCCAACCATTTATTAACCTACTTATGATACTCATCATCAGCTTTTCTTCCTCACTGGATTACCACTATCCATCCCTTTGCCTAACCCCTCTCTCTCCTGCCTCACTGCCATTTATACCACCTTTTCCTAGTCCTGAAGAAAGATCATGAACTCTGCTTTCTCTCCACAGATGCTGCCAGACCACCACATTTCTCGAAGAGCATCTGCTTTTGTAAAACGTTATGCTAATGTTACAAAGGCACACTATAAATTTGAGTGCTTTACCTAAGTGAAGATGCTAATCATAATGGTAAAGTACTAAACCAGCCAACATTTATAGCTTAAGCGTGTACAGGTGATAATTTCAGGACAACTCTGCACACAATATAATTGAGAAATGTTTTAGACTAGAAGTCATCACAAAATATGTACAATGCATCACTGTGCTTAACACGTACAACATAAAATAAATCTGTATTTCCAGAGATACAATATCATGAATTTCACACTGACAAATGAATAGCAACAGTCGCCCATTTTATTTTCTCTAGGCCTTGGTACTTTTGGGGATTAGAAATTCAAAAGTGTACTGCCCTCAACAGTGGATCTAGTACTTTGAGCAGGGCCAGCAATTGTATTTTATTACCAAGCAGATTACAGAATTCTTAGAGATACGCAGTCTGCACCGGAAAATGTTGGTCAGAAAAGTTGATTCAATGTAAAATCATGTACAGTAATCTGAAAGTCAGGACTGGGAGCAATATTAATCCAAATCTCTAATATCACATTTGAATAAACAGTGCTACAGTTGTAAAAGCTAACACTCAGTAGTGTTTTATGTCACTGACTGCATTTACACTCAAATAACCAAGTTCTAAAACACTTTTCATCATGATCAGTGGGAATTTATTCTGCTAATCTTATACCAGAAAATTGCAATGTCTCAGGAAGGGTACAGTAATTGACAACTATTCTGATTTTCGAGGTTT
This sequence comes from Stegostoma tigrinum, assembly GCF_030684315.1. Taxonomy (NCBI): domain Eukaryota; kingdom Metazoa; phylum Chordata; class Chondrichthyes; order Orectolobiformes; family Stegostomatidae; genus Stegostoma; species Stegostoma tigrinum. The sequence continues at coordinate 131,679,456 of NC_081357.1, read as the reverse complement.
AGTATGCAACTACAGTCACTGTAAATGTATCCACTCTCAAACCAGATTGTTGATTGTAACATTCAGCAAAGCAAAGCTGAAATTGAATCAAAGCAATTTTAAAAATCCATAAAATATAACATTAACGTTCCAAAATAAAACATAGCTGTCATACACAAATCACTGCCAACAGCAGTCATTTAAACTATTCATCACCAGTTGCAGCTATGAAAAGTAAATATCACCTATAACTGACTATGAGTAGTACATCAACATTAATTATGCAATCAGATTGTTAATTATCAGATTCTATTTCAACTCTGGTTAAAGTAATGCTCATAAGAGTTGACAAACATTAAAACACAATGAAAAATATGATCAGTTGTTTCAACTATTAAAACCTTAAAAAGGCCCTCAAACCTACTTATTATTGCAACACCATGACAATACTTGATAATTGATAATTTAGCTCCAGAACCAGCGGACCAGGGCTGAAAGACTTCAGTTGTGCACACACATTGGGTTATCTTCCTCGGCTTTAAGGAGGACAAGTGGAGACTTGATAGAGAAGTATGATAAGGCAGAAAACATTTCAACTGGAAGAATAGTCAGCAAATACAGCACACAGTTTTCAGCTAATTTAAAAAAACCCACAGGGAACAGCAGCAAATGTTATATAAGTAATAAGGATTTTGTTCCTGATTTACGGCATCTGCAGTTCTTTCAGTTTTTGTTAAAGATTTTGAACACATTGGCGGAAACAGTTCAACAGTAACAGTTAGAAGAGAACTGAATGAACACATGGAAAATGTTATTTCTTAAACATGGCTCTGGTTTGGGGGGGGGGGGGGGGGGAGAGAATGAGAGAAAGTAGGTCCATGCAATTAATTTGATAACTCTACAAAAAGCTAGAGGGCCCTCTTGTGGTGCAGTGGTAGTGCCCACCAACCCTGGATCGGAAAGCCCAATTACAAGTCTAACTTGCTGAAGATTTGTGTAATAACATCTCTGAACAGGTTGATGAGAAAAATAGATTATAAAAAGCTAGCACAAACATGCTGGCCAGATGGCCTCCTTTGACATAATACTACTCACCATTTAAGAAAGAAATAAAATAAGTCCAAGTTAGGGCACTGGCAGAACACCCTGCTCCTCGATAATTTATGTCAAGAAATCCTACGCAATATTATTTCAACATAATGCTGAAAATTCTGGAAACTGGAATTCTGGAATCAGCCTTCACAAATCTTAACATCCTACCATAGTGTAGAAACTGTTCAGCAACAGTGCCTTCCTCCACTTCTAAAATGCCCACATAGGGAAATGAATGGGTTTACGTGTTATTTATTGAGATGAACGGGATACCACACAAATCAATCTGAGACAAATTGAAATTTAAAACGTGTTAAGCTAGAATTTAAACAAAGGCAAGATTTCAATTTTCATTTGTTTTTTCATGCTCTGGCTGAAGCCATGTCCTTTGCCTAACTTCCGCAGACATTTGACCCAGAGTTATTTTCACTGCCTTGCTCCTGAGACAGAAAGGCAAAGATGTGGGTCCCAAGGCTGCCCCAGACAGAACAAGAAATGAATTCTATGCTAATGAAATGTGAGGCTGGATGAACACAGCAGGCCCAGCAGCATCTCGGGAGCACAAAAGCTGACATTTCGGGCCTAGACCCTTCATCAGAGAGCTCTCTCTGATGAAGGGTCTAGGCCCGAAACGTCAGCTTTTGTGCTCCCGAGATGCTGCTGGGCCTGCTGTGTTCATCCAGCCTCACATTTTATTATCTTGGATTCTCCAGCATCTGCAGTTCCCATTATCAATGAATTCTATGCTGTTGGCCATGGCTCTTCACGACTGCCTCATGAACTAAGCTAGCCAAACCAATATATTTTAGCTCTTAGTCAAAATAGTCAGTTGCAATACAATCATTTTCAACTCGAAAATGGTTTATTCAGTTTATACACTGACAACATTGATAAATGGCGTAAATTTTAATAACAAAATTTCTTTGATTTTCAATTGTGTCCTATGTTTCCCAAAAAAAATGCAAACCCAGTTTAAGCAAGCCATACCAGCTCGTTTCAGGCAGAGCTTAAGAAGGTATCCAAACTGCAGCATGACAAAATATTTTTCAAAAGGTATTTTCTTCACTGTAGATACAGAAAATTTTGTAACTATACCATCAACACATTAACTCTTAGACATCGAAGGCAGTGAGGAATTTGGAAGTCACCTTGAAACGACAAACCTCTGCAACACCGAGTCTGACTTACCAGCCTCCCTAATTCCTTTCAACAAATTTCCTACACATTCGTGTCTCCAAACGGAGCTGAAAATCTTCACCTTACATCGACAGCCGCACCCAATCTCAAGCTGCCTCGAGCCTGTCAACCTGACCTGTCTTTCTCTGGGCAACAGCCAATAATTGTAGGTATAGATGTTTGCTGCAGCCCGGAAAGGCATTATATAGACCAATGACAAATAAGTGGTAAATGGTGATACAATAAAGTTTTAAAAGGGACTGTGTGCTGAAAAACAAAATACTGCACAAAAGGGATCATTTCCCATTTTTTTGTAGTTCACTCTCAAACTATTTATTTACTCTTATGGAAACTGTTCAAAACCTTGGACCACACTTTGTCAATTGTCCAAACCCTCAAACTAATTTGTTCTGAAATATGCCTCAAATTCTCTCAAGCTGAAAAATTCTCAATCTGCTTTTCCTAATCTAATCTACTCATTCAGCAAAATCAACAACTATTGCAAAAGGAAACTATGAGTAAAGACAGCAGATAATCTATGCATCAAGAGAAAAAAAAATCCTAAAGTGGTTCTCCAGTCAAAATTTTCAGAATAAAGTTTCCTTATTTACTAACTCGGCTACATGTTTCTTTGTCTGAAAGGACAATTTTGGTCACATTAGTGACTTCAGGGAGACAAATCAGAAACAGCAGTAATAGTTTAAAAACAGGAGCCGAGTGCCCAAATCATCATGTTTCATTCCAGGCATCCAAGTCTACAACATCCACTTCTCCCCACCTGTGTCCAATGCTAAAAGTTTTGCCAAATATCTTCTTTTTGTGCACTATATTTAATGTGCTAGGAAAAGCCCTATTTTTAGTCACATCATACACTGAAATGTCAATCTCAAAATGGCCAAAGGCTTGCAGCAACAGAAATTTATCCAAAATGCATTTATCCCCATATGTTTACAACTGCATGGAACCATTCTACAGTCAATAGGTTCAAAAAGAATCCTCTAGGCCAAAGCCATTGCTGGACAAGTCCAGAAGTCAACGAGCTAAGGGCATCCAAAATAAAACATATCAGCTACATTGTTCTTAAATAAGGGTCTAAAATGCAATTTTTCAGATATAGAATGCTTTAATTAAGCGGGTTCTAACAAAATACAGTGTGCATTGCACCATTTCTTGAACTAATGGTATGGCTGTTTCAATTTTTAAACAGTGGCATTAACAGAAGTTTAAAAAGGTAATTGTATTTGATGCCAAGAATCAGCAAAGAAGCAATTCTAAAAGGTGACTAATGGGATCTCATTCCGCTGTGCTGACTCCATGCATTTTAGAATGCAAATACTTTTCTACCCACAAGGGGATCCTCTTGAGACTAAAAATCATTAAAGAACTTGGCATCCGTAGTTGCTCATCAGGTTATTTGAATCTTGCACCATTCAAACATGTAATGCTGGAAGTCGCAACACAAGCGTTTTAGCCTCAATTTCACCGAACTGAGATTGCCAAAGTATTCAAGTTGGCCTCCATGCAAGTTGTCCTGTGCTCCAATCAAGACCCATAGTTGGCAGACTCTTGGATTTTGAATTAGAAAAGTCAATACAATTTTTTTCTTTATTCATTCATGAGATGAGCGTGTTGCTGGCTGGGCAGCATTTATTGCCCAGAGGGCAGTTAAGAGTCAACCATATTGCTGGGGGTCAGGAGTCACATGTAGGCCAGACAAGGTAAGGATGGCAGTTTCTTTCCCTACAGGGCATTAGTGAACTTGGGTTTTTCCTGACAATAGAGTCATGGTTATCATTAGATTCTTAATTCCGGATATGATATTTATTGAATTCAAATTCCACCATCTACCATGGCGGGATTTGAACCCAGGTCTCCAGAACATTATCTAGGTCTCTGGATTAACAGTCCAGTGATAGTACCACTACACCAGCGCCTCCCCATTGATGCCCACTTTCGTTCAGCCATAGATAAATGCTGTGTTCTTACCCCATTAAAACAAAACGATTCCACAGTTTCTACCACACACTTCATTTGGGAGTCAATTTTCTGTACTGATCATATTTGGTGTGAAAGACATCCAGTAACAGTCTGGCACTCATCTTAAAATGTTAAAGAAAGATGTGACTAGAAAAAACATTGCAGTTCATTTGGCCAGTCATGAGAAAACCTTTATAAACTTTGACCATTGAATCACTTACATAACTAATTCCTATTAGACTGTTCCCTTAACAGTCCACATCAAATGTCAAAATCATGTATAAAACAGAATAAACTAATTTAAACTCTAGACAACAGTTCCTACTGAGAATTTTTCTTTCATTTTACTACTCATTAGTATTTACAATGTTACTCACTCCCATAAAGGAATTTATCTATATCTATTTACAATCTCAATGACCCAAAGTGTTTTGCAGCCAATTAAGTAGTACTGAAGAAATGTCACCATTTTATTGTAGAGTACACCGCAGCTACAACAGTAATGGAATAAAGACCAGTTAATTAACAAGGCAAAAATATTTGTCAGGACCTGATGCACAATTTCCCTACTCTTGGGATTTTTCACATCCACCAAAAAGGACAGATTTGGCCTCAGTCGGCACTATCTCTACTTCCAGGCCCAAGGCAGAAAAATAATTTTTCCTTTCTTCAAAACTCATTCCATCATGTCAACATTTAAGAAATGAACTAGACTAGCAAATTACACTATTGCAGCATGATTACGGAGCATAAGTCAGCCTTCTGCCCGTTTAGCATTTAAAGACACAAAATTCAAGCTTTCAGGTCTACATATCATTTGATGGGAGAATCAGTATTCTCCCTCTTACAAATTTTCCTTTGATAAATTGAACCTGCCCTTGTGCTACTTAACAGCACTTGCATACAAGTATTCCATTGGCATTAGGTTCACCCAAACAATGGGTTAAGCAGTGGGATTACAGTGAGAAGAGGCAACCATAGATGTTGGTGAAGGAAACTCAGGTGTACTGATTGACATTACATCACCTTGTATTTTGCAATGCCCAAGGATTCTGTCTCCTAAATCAGACCTCATTGTTCTTTTACTAAATCCTCCCCCATTTCACTTGCTTAAAACTTGTTACATGTTTAACTTTGGCAAAAGCTCAAAGATCATCAATTTCAAACAAACTTTCTCCCCATACAGACAGTGCCAGAGTATTTACAGCATCTTGTTTCTGTTTCAGATTTCCACACCTTTTGTACTTCTGTCTGCTTTGTGGTTTCTATGTATGAAATCGAAGTCACCGTCAAGATTTGCAAACAAATTTGATTTGTGGCAAATGATGCTAGCATTTGTGAGAATTAAGGACTCCAAACCAGATTAGCTTGGCACTTAGCAACTTTCAGAAAACTCCAGACCCCATGGTTAGTACCTCTCTTCATTCAAACCCTTGGAAAATAACCTGCATGAAGCAGTTGAGTCATTTTGGTCCCAAAGATGTAACTACTGTTTAAATTCACTTATTCAACCACCACCTAGTGAGAATTTCCTCAGAGCAAATAGAGTCACAGAGATATTCAGCACAGAAACCGACCCTTCAGTCCAACTCATCCATGCCGACCAGATAACCTAAATGAATCTAGTTTGATCTCAATGTTTTAAATGTTGTAACTATACCAGTTTTCACCACTTCTTCTGGAAGCTCATTCCATACATGCATCACCCTCTGCATGAAAAGGTTGCCCCTTAGGTCCCTTTTAATTTTTTTCCCCCCTGTCAGCTTAAACCTATGTCCTCTAATTTTGAACTCCCCCCAACCTGGAGAAAAACATTTGTCTATTTACGCCCATGCATGCCCCTCAAATTTTATAATCTATAATCTTCAGTCCCTGGCACTCCGGGAAAAATAACTCGCACTTATTCAGCCTCTTCCTTTAGCTCAAACCCTTCAACCCCAGCAATATCCCTGTAAATCTTTTCTGAACCCTTTCTAGTTTCACAACATCCTTCCCATGGGAGGGAGAACAGAATTGCATACGACATCTCAAATAGTGGTCTCACCAATGTCCTATACAGTGCAACATGACCTCCCAACTCCTATACTCAATGCACTGACCAATAAAGGCAAACATACCAAACGCCATCTTCACTATCCTATCTACCTGTAGCTCCACTTTCAAGGAATTGCAAACCTACTCTCCAGGGTCTCTCTGTTCAGCAGCACACCCCAGAACCTTACCATTAATAAATCCTGCCCTAATTTGCCTTTCTAAAACGCCAGCACTTCACATTTATCTAAATTGAGGGTTAAGTTTTTAGAAATTAAATTAAATTGGTAAACACGTTGAGGATAAAGACTTTTGGAACAACCTGTATTTGTACAGTACCTTGAATACTGTAAACAGCCACAGCATTTCACAGGAGCCTCTTCAGGCCGGACTTACAGAGGCATACAAGACAACATTAAAGGGAGATGACTGTACAAAGAGGTGGTTGGAATAAATATCTAAAAAAGACACGGAGGTAGAAAGGGAAATATCTACAGATGTAACTTATATGGACTTCCAACAAGTTATTTAGTGAAAATGGTTAATGAAACTCATGGAAATGAAGGCAAATTATTGACTAGGTTCGTTCAGAAAGGAAGCAAAAGACAGAATTGGGACAACAGACAGGAACCCTAACCGGCAGGGTGTGACTATTGGTATCCCGCAAGGATCCAAGTTGGGAACTAACTGGACATCTTCCATTCACCCATACACAGATGTTATTACCCAATTCTGGAGCAGTGAGACTTGTACCTGGGTGTCTTGGTTCAGAGGTCTCACCATCTTTAATAGTAATTTAAATGACATGAAGAAATCCAAGCTTGCTAGAAAATGGATGGGTATAAGTAAAAATTACAAAGGATATCAATTAATTCAATAGGCAAAACAGTGGCAAATGGACTTCATGTTGGCAAACAAATTTCAACATAGCCTAACATGAACTCTCACTTTTGACCTGTAAACATACTTCATTTTTTTAAAAAATAGTTAAAAGCTAGAAATGACAGATCTAAAGACACTGACAGGTCCAGAAAATAACTAGAAAGGCTAATAGGATGCTGGCCTTCAAATCTAATGCAAACTTCAACACAAAGGAACAGAAGTCATGCTACAGCTATACAAAGCCCTAGTTAAATCACATGTGAGGCACAACAAGCAATCTGGACACTAAACCCCCAAAAAAATTTACTAGCTAAAAGAAACTATTGTTTGATGAGCCTAGGAAGAGGTGGGAGAATCAAAAACTAGAACCAGACCTTTCAGGAATAAAATTAGGAAATATTTTCTCACACAAAAGCTTGCAAATGCTTGAAATTCTCTTCTGCCATTCTAGGTCAATTGTTAATTCTAAATTTAAGACTGAAAGCTTAGGTTAATAAAGTCCAGCAACGGACATAGCACCAGATCCCTGATCAACCATGATTTCATTCAGAGTCCGAAGAGGCACAAGGAGCTAAATAGCAAACTGTGGAAATGATTTATAGTACTTTGTTTGCAACTGACCACACCCACAACCAAATTAACAACTGAGCTATGGTAACTAGACTGTATCCAACAAGAATTTATCACTTCCTCTGATTAGGCCATGTTAGTTAACTGAGAAGTTAAAATGCAAACTATATTTAAATGAAACATATTTATTAAAAAATATAACAACTTGGGAAATTTTCAGCAGCCTTCATATTTATATGTACAGATTCAGAGATTAAATCTCCAGTCATACTATGACTTTTTAGCTACCTGACCTTTTCTCAACCAACTGTCCTAAACAGGTTTAAAAGAAATTAATTGTCAATAAACTAATCCTTTTGTTTAAAATGAAAGCACATTTAAAAACAGGAAGAGAATCAGCAATAAACTACTCAGTCTCTCGAGTCTGCTTAATCACTGAACTAATGATCTCCAGCAATGCAATTTTCCCACAGAATCTTCTTATCCCTTTGTCTTCAACAACCTAAAAATCTACTGACCTCAGTCTCAAACACACTCCAAATAAATCATCACATCCTCTTGGCTAGAGAATTTCAAAGATTCACAACTCAGAGCTAGGAAATCTCACCTCATCTCAGCCCTATCTGGTCTACCTCTTATTCTGAGACTGTGTCACCTGGTTTTAGACAACGTCAGCTGAAAGAAACATCCTTCCTACATTTATCTTGACAAGTTCTTAAAGAACCTTCAATTAAGTCACTTTTCATTCCTTTAAACCTAATGATAATAGGCCTCGTCATTACTTAGACAATCATAAAATCCCAGCAATTAATTTGGCAAATCAGTTTTGTTCTCTCTCTCTCTCACTGGCAAGTACATCCTTCCTTTGGAAGAGACCAGAACTGTACACAATGCTACTCCAGGTGCACTGCCATCAAGATTCCAAAAACTGGCAGCAAAATCTTTTTGGTCCTGAACTAAAATGCTCTCACATTAAGGTCAATATACTACTTGCCTTCCTAACAACGTGCTCTGTGACTTTTGCACATCAGCACTTCCTAGTCTCCCATAATTTTAAGAGATTTTATATTCCATTTACCACGTTTTTATTCATTCACATAGCCTGCCTGAATCTCCCTTTTGCATCTTTCCATCCTCGTCACAATACACATTCCCATCATGTTTTGTAGTATCTGCAAACTTGGAAATGTTACATATAGTCCCCACACCCAAATTCTTGAAACATATGATGAACAATTAGGACCTGGCAATAGAGCACACCAGTGACAACCGCCCAACCTAAGAACAGGCGATTTTTCTGACTGTTTCTCCTTCCCGTAACCAATTTTCGAACCAGAACGCTTTATGTATAGTGCTGTTGTAAAGTAGAAAAACGCTCAAATTAGAAGCCCTAAAACCATTTAAAACGATTTCCAAAAGGCCAAGATACCATTAACCAAGTTTAGCATAAAAACGGCAGCTTGGTTTTAAAATGCAATCGGCGCTTCAGAAAGCAATGACAAACCATACTGGCACAAAACACAGTTTATACACACTAAAAAAAACAAACGAAATGATCCAAATGGTGTTTCTGGACAAATATCAACCTCAGCAGGTTTAACTGCACATCCTGCCACCATGAGCAGAAGAAATGTTGAGGGACACATACGTTTTCAGTTTTTTTCAAAAAACCTAAAACTCCCCCTGGCCGAGGCTTCACTACATTACACTGGACAATCCTGTTATTTATACAACAAAAAAAACTGTAAGATCAGGCGCAAGGCCCAAACTGTGGTTCGGACATCCGCCCAGAGCCCCCACCCAAGACAGCGGCAGCTGAACAGGCCTGGGCCTGGGCCGGAGGCACTGACCGCCCTCTCTCCCTCACTTACCTATTGTGGAGATAAAAGTGGTATTAAAGGCGTCATCCGAGAACCTAAAAAGCACACAGGTTTTCCCCACTCCGGAGTCTCCGATCAGCAGCAACTTGAAGAGTAAATCGTAGGTTTTTTTCGCCATAATCCCTCCCTTCCTTAGGTTGATGAGCTGGGGCGAGGAGTGTTCTTATTTTTATAATTAAAAAAAGGAACAAAATGGCGCCTCTCTAGCTCTTTCACTTTAACAGCGTTCCGGCCGCAACAAGTTAGATGCCATGAATTTCCATTGATCTGCCTTGTTCAAAACAAAATAAAAATTGGCACACGGGCCGGTAACCGTGCCCTTAGTTAAACTTTCTTTTTTCTTTCTCCCTTTCTTTTCACTTCGCTAAGACATTCGGGAGCAGCACCACCAATTTCATTCAACGTCGACGTCAGTCTTCGGACAAACCAAACGCAACCACATGGAGGGCATCCACCCAAAACACTGACACCCCCCCCCCTCAAAACCACTCTCCATCAGTGGAATAGTCCGCCCCGCCCACTCAGAACGAAGCGCCCGTTCATTCTCCAAACCACGGAGGGGTGGGGTCTCCACATGTCAATCATCGATCGACAGCCCGCCCGAATGGATGACGTCATGGGGTGATGAGGATCGCCGGCGCGGCGTCAGGACTGTGTGTTCCTTTGGTGAGATAGCTGACGTTATGTATGTATGTGTATATGTCTGTGTGTTTGTCAATGTACAGGTGTGAGCATGTATATGTGTGAATGCATGTCTGCACGTGTGTGTACGTGTAAATGTGCATGAATGCATGTATATATGTGTGTATGCATGTATATGTGATATATATGCATGAACGTTTACATACATATACATTTCTACATGCATGCATCTGTGTACATGTGTATGTATGTGCATATGTATGCATGCATGTGTGCAAGTGTGTGTGTGTGTGTGTGTGTGTGTGTGTATGTATATAAATGCCACCTAGGTGGATAGAGTTGTTAAGAAGGCGTATGGTGTGTTAGCTTTCATTAACAGAGGGATTGAGTTCAAGAGCCATGAAGTTTTGCTCCAGCTATACAAAAGCCTGGTTCAGCCACATCTGGAGTATTGTGTCCAGTTCTGGTCGCCTCATTACAGGAAAGATGTGGATGCATTCAAAATGTTGCTGAGTAGATTTACCAGAATGTTGCCTGGAATGGAGGGAAGGTCTTACGAGGAAAGGTTGAGAGAGATAGGGCTTTTCTCTTTACAACGACAAAGGACGAGAGGTGACTAGATAGAGGTGTACAAAGTGATCAGAGGTATAATAGAGTAGACAACCAGAGATGTTTTCCTAGGTTGTAAGTAGCTTTTACAAGGGGACACAGTTTTAAGGTGAGTGGAGGTAGATACAGGGGAGACGTCAGAGGTAGGCTCTTTACTCAAAGAGTGGTAGGAGTGTGGAATGCTTACATGCGTGTGTGCAAATGTGTGTGTATTTGTGAATGCGTACATGCGTGTGTGCACATGCATTTGTGTATTTGTGAATGCATACATGCATTTGTGCAAACGCATGTGAGTGTTTGTGAATGCGTGCATGCGTGTGTGCAAACACACGTGTGTGTTTGTGAATGCATATATGCGTGTGTGAATGCGTACATGCATGTGTGTGTGAATGCGTACATGCGTGTGTATGAATGCGTACATGCGCATGTGTGCGTGAATGTGTACATGCGTGTGTGTGAATGCGTACGTGTGTGTGTGAATGCGTACGTGTGTGTGTGAATGCGTACGTGCGTGTGAATGCGTACGTGCGTGTGTGTGTGAATACGTACGTGCGTGTGTGTGTGTGAATGCGTACGTGCGTGTGTGTGTGTGAATGCGTACATGCGTGTGTGTGTGAATGTGTACATGCGTGTGTGTGAATGCGTACGTGTGTGTGAATGCATACGTGCATGTGTGTGTGAATGCATACGTGCGTGTGTGTGAATGCGTACGTGCATGTGTGTGTGAATGCGTACGTGCCTGTGTGAATGCGTACATGCGTGTGTGTGTGAATGTGTACATGCATGTGTGTGAATGCGTACGTGTGTGTGTGAATGCGTACGTGCATGTGTGTGTGTGAATGCGTACGTGTGTGTGTGTGAATGCGTACGTGCGTGCGTGTGTGTGTGTGCGTACGTACGTGTGTGTGTGAATGTGTACATATGTGTGTGTGTGAATGTGTACATATGTGTGTGTGTGAATGCGTACGTACGTGTGTGTGTGAATGCGTACGTGTGTGTGAATGCGTACATGCGTGTGTGCGTGTGTGTGAATGTGTACGTGCGTGTGAGTGCGTACGTGCGTTTGAATGCATACGTGTGTGTGTGAATGCGTATATGCGTGTGTGTGTGTGAATGCGTACGTGTGTGTGAATGCGTACATGCGTGTGTGTGTGTAAATTTGTACATGCATGTGTGTGAATGTGTACGTGTGTGTGTGTATGCGTACATGCGTGTGTGTGTGTGAATGCGTACGTGCGTGTGTGTGAATGCGTACGTGCGTGTGTGTGAATGCGTGCGTGCGTGTGTGTGAATGCGTACGTGTGTGTGAATGCGTACACGTGTGTGTGAATGCGTGTGTGTGTGTGTGAATGTGTACATGCGTGTGTGTGAATGCGTACGTGCGTGTGTGTGAATGCGTATGTGTGTGTGAATGCGTACGTGCGTGTGTGTGAATGCGTACGTGTGTGTGTGAATGCGTACGTGTGTGTGTGAATGCGTACGTGCGTGTGTGTGTGAATGCGTACGTATGTGTGTGTGAATGCGTACATGCGTGTGTATGAATGCGTACATGCGCGTGTGTGCGTGAATGTGTACATGCGTGTGTGTGAATGCGTACGTGTGTGTGTGAATGCGTACGTGTGTGTGTGAATGCGTACGTGCGTGTGTGTGTGTGAATGCGTACGTGCGTGTGTGTGTGTGAATGCGTACGTGCGTGTGTGTGTGTGAATGCGTACATGCGTGTGTGTGTGAATGTGTACATGCGTGTGTGTGAATGCGTACGTGTGTGTGAATGCATACGTGCATGTGTGTGTGAATGCATACGTGCGTGTGTGTGAATGCGTACGTGCATGTGTGTGTGAATGCGTACGTGTGTGTGAATGCGTACATGCGTGTGTGTGAATGCGTACGTGCGTGTGAATGCATACGTGTGTGTGTGAATGCGTATATGCGTGTGTGTGTGTGAATGCGTACGTGTGTGTGAATGCGTACATGCGTGTGTGTGTGTAAATTTGTACATGCATGTGTGTGAATGTGTACGTGTGTGTGTGTATGCGTACATGCGTGTGTGTGTGTGAATGCGTACGTGTGTGTGTGAATGCGTACGTGCGTGTGTGTGAATGCGTACGTGCGTGTGTGTGAATGCGTGCGTGCGTGTGTGTGAATGCGTACGTGTGTGTGAATGCGTGCACGTGTGTGTGAATGCGTGTGTGTGTGTATGTGAATGTGTACATGCGTGTGTGTGAATGCGTACGTGCGTGTGTGTGAATGCGTACGTGTGTGAATGCGTACGTGCGTGTGTGTGAATGCGTACGTGCGTGTGTGTGAATGCGTACGTGCGTGTGTGTGAATGCGTACGTGTGTGTGTGTGAATGCGTACGTGTGTGTGTGAATGCGTACGTGTGTGTGTGAATGCGTACGTGCGTGTGTGTGTGAATGCGTACGTATGTGTGTGTGAATGCGTACATGCGTGTGTATGAATGCGTACATGCGCGTGTGTGCGTGAATGTGTACATGCGTGTGTGTGAATGCGTACGTGTGTGTGTGAATGCGTACGTGTGTGTGTGAATGCGTACGTGCGTGTGTGTGTGTGAATGCGTACGTGCGTGTGTGTGTGTGAATGCGTACGTGCGTGTGTGTGTGTTAATGCGTACATGTGTGTGTGTGTGAATGTGTACATGCGTGTGTGTGAATGCGTACGTGTGTGTGAATGCATACGTGCATGTGTGTGTGAATGCATACGTGCGTGTGTGTGAATGCGTACGTGCATGTGTGTGTGAATGCGTACGTGCCTGTGTGAATGCGTACATGCGTGTGTGTGTGAATGTGTACATGCATGTGTGTGAATGCGTACGTGTGTGTGTGAATGTGTACATGCGTGTGTGTGAATGCGTACGTGTGTGTGAATGCATACGTGCATGTGTGTGTGAATGCATACGTGCGTGTGTGTGAATGCGTACGTGCATGTGTGTGTGAATGCGTACGTGTGTGTGAATGCGTACATGCGTGTGTGCGTGTGTGTGAATACGTACGTGCGTGTGAATGCATACGTGTGTGTGTGAATGCGTATATGCGTGTGTGTGTGTGAATGCGTACGTGTGTGTGAATGCGTACATGCGTGTGTGTGTGTAAATTTGTACATGCATGTGTGTGAATGTGTACGTGTGTGTGTGTATGCGTACATGCGTGTGTGTGTGTGAATGCGTACGTGTGTGTGTGAATGCGTACGTGTGTGTGTGAATGCGTACGTGCGTGTGTGTGAATGCGTGCGTGCGTGTGTGTGAATGCGTACGTGTGTGTGAATGCGTACATGTGTGTGTGAATGCGTGTGTGTGTGTATGTGAATGTGTACATGCGTGTGTGTGAATGCGTACGTGCGTGTGTGTGAATGCGTACGTGTGTGAATGCGTACGTGTGTGAATGCGTACGTGCGTGTGTGTGAATGCGTACGTGCGTGTGTGTGAATGCGTACGTGCGTGTGTGTGAATGCGTACGTGTGTGTGTGTGAATGCGTACGTGTGTGTGTGAATGCGTACGTGTGTGTGTGAATGCGTACGTGCGTGTGTGTGTGAATGCGTACGTATGTGTGTGTGAATGCGTACATGCGTGTGTATGAATGCGTACATGCGCGTGTGTGCGTGAATGTGTACATGCGTGTGTGTGAATGCGTACGTGTGTGTGTGAATGCGTACGTGTGTGTGTGAATGCGTACGTGTGTGTGTGAATGCGTACGTGCGTGTGTGTGTGTGAATGCGTAGGTGCGTGTGTGTGTGTGAATGCGTACGTGCGTGTGTGTGTGTTAATGCGTACATGTGTGTGTGTGTGAATGTGTACATGCGTGTGTGTGAATGCGTACATGCGTGTGTGTGTGAATGTGTACATGCATGTGTGTGAATGCGTACGTGTGTGTGTGAATGCGTACGTGCATGTGTGTGTGTGAATGCGTACGTGCGTGCGTGTGTGTGTGTATGCGTACGTACGTGTGTGTGTGAATGTGTACATATGTGTGTGTGTGAATGTGTACATATGTGTGTGTGTGAATGCGTACGTACGTGTGTGTGTGAATGCGTACGTGTGCGTGAATGCATACGTGTGTGTGTGAATGCGTATATGCGTGTGTGTGTGTGAATGCGTACGTGTGTGTGAATGCGTACATGCGTGTGTGTGTGTAAATTTGTACATGCATGTGTGTGAATGCGTACATGCGTGTGTGCGTGCGTGTGAATGCGTACGTGCGTTTGAATGCATACGTGTGTGTGTGAATGCGTATATGCGTGTGTGTGTGTGAATGCGTACGTGTGTGTGAATGCGTACATGCGTGTGTGTGTGTAAATTTGTACATG
Organism: Stegostoma tigrinum; assembly: GCF_030684315.1. Taxonomy (NCBI): domain Eukaryota; kingdom Metazoa; phylum Chordata; class Chondrichthyes; order Orectolobiformes; family Stegostomatidae; genus Stegostoma; species Stegostoma tigrinum. The sequence continues at coordinate 131,664,296 of NC_081357.1, read as the reverse complement.
CATGTGTGTGAATGTGTACGTGTGTGTGTGAATGCGTACATGCGTGTGTGTGTGTATGCGTACATGCGTGTGTGTGTGTGAATGCTTACGTGTGTGTGTGAATGCGTACGTGCGTGTGTGTGAATGCGTGCGTGCGTGTGTGTGAATGCGTACGTGTGTGTGAATGCGTACACGTGTGTGTGAATGCGTGTGTGCGTGTGTGTGAATGTGTACATGCGTGTGTGTGAATGCGTACGTGCGTGTGTGTGAATGCGTACGTGTGTGTGAATGCGTACGTGCGTGTGTGTGAATGCGTACGTGCGTGTGTGTGAATGCGTACGTGTGTGTGTGTGAATGCGTACGTGTGTGTGTGAATGCGTACGTGTGTGTGTGAATGCGTACGTGCGTGTGTGTGTGAATGCGTACGTACGTGTGTGTGTGAATGCGTACGTGCATGTGTGTGTGTGAATGCGTACGTGAGTGTGTGTGTGAATGCGTACGTGCATGTGTGTGAATGCGTACGTGCATGTGTGTGAATGCGTACGTACGTGTGTGTGTGAATGCGTACGTGTGTGTGTGAATGCGTACGTGTGTGTGTGAATGCGTACATGCGTGTGTGAATGCGTGCGTGCATGTGTGTGAATGCGTACATGCGTGTGTGTGAATGCGTACGTGTGTGTGTGAATGCGTACGTGTGTGTGTGAATGCGTACGTACGTGTGTGTGAATACGTACGTACGTGTGTGTGTGAATGCGTACGTGCATGTGTGTGTGTGAATGCGTACGTGAGTGTGTGTGTGAATGCGTACGTGAGTGTGTGTGTGAATGCGAACGTGTGTGTGTGTGAATGCGTACATGCATGTGTGTGTGAATGCATGCGTTCGTGTGTGTGAATGCGTGTGTGTGTGAATGCGTGCGTGTGTGTGTGAATGCGTGTGTGTGTGAATGCATGCGTGTGTGTGTGAATGCGTATACGTGCGTGTGTGTGTGAATGCGTACACGTGCGTGTGTGTGAATGCATACGTGTGTGTGTGAATGTGTACATGCGTGTGTGTGTGTGTGTGAATGCGTACGTGTGTGTGTGTGAATGCGTACGTGTGTGTGTGTGTGTGAATGCGTACATGCATGTGTGTGTGAATGCATGCGTTCGTGTGTGTGAATGCGTGTGTGTGTGAATGTGTACGTGTGTGTGTGAATGCGTACATGCGTGTGTGTGTGTGTGTATGCATACATGCGTGTGTGTGTGTGAATGCGTACGTGTGTGTGTGAATGCGTACGTGTGTGTGTGAATGCGTACGTGCGTGTGTGTGTGTGAATGCGTACGTGCGTGTGTGTGAATGCGTACGCGTGTGTGTGTGAATGCATATACGTGCGTGCGTGTGTGTGAATGCGTACGTGTGTGTGAATGCGTGTGTGTGTGTGAATGTGTACATGCGTGTGTGTGAATGCGTACGTGTGTGTGAATGCGTACGTGCGTGTGTGTGAATGCGTACGTGTGTGTGTGAATGCGTACGTGCGTGTGTGTGTGAATGCGTACGTGAGTGTGTGTGTGAATGCGTACGTGCATGTGTGTGAATGCGTACGTGCATGTGTGTGAATGCGTACGTGTGTGTGTGAATGCGTACGTGTGTGTGTGAATGCGTACGTGCATGTGTGTGTGTGAATGCGTACGTGAGTGTGTGTGTGAATGCGTACGTGCATGTGTGTGTGTGAATGCGTACGTGTGTGTGTGAATGCGTACGTGCATGTGTGTGAATGCGTACGTACGTGTGTGTGTGAATGCGTACATGCGTGTGTGTGTGAATGCATGCGTTCGTGTGTGTGAATGCGTGTGTGTGTCTGTGAATGCGTACGTGTGTGTGTGAATGCGTACGTGCATGTGTGTGTGTGAATGCGTACGTGAGTGTGTGTGAATGCGTACGTGCATGTGTGTGAATGCGTACGTGTGTGTGTGAATGCGTACGTGCGTGTGTGTGTGAATGCGTACGTGAGTGTGTGTGTGAATGCGTACGTGCATGTGTGTGAATGCGTACGTGCATGTGTGTGAATGCGTACGTGTGTGTGTGAATGCGTACGTGTGTGTGTGAATGCGTACGTGCATGTGTGTGTGTGAATGCGTACGTGAGTGTGTGTGTGAATGCGTACGTGCATGTGTGTGTGTGAATGCGTACGTGAGTGTGTGTGTGAATGCGTACGTGCATGTGTGTGAATGCGTACGTACGTGTGTGTGTGAATGCGTACATGCGTGTGTGTGTGAATGCATGCGTTCGTGTGTGTGAATGCGTGTGTGTGTATGTGAATGCGTACGTGTGTGTGTGAATGCGTACGTGCATGTGTGTGTGTGAATGCGTACGTGAGTGTGTGTGAATGCGTACGTGCATGTGTGTGAATGCGTACGTGTGTGTGTGCATGTGTGTGTGTGAATGCGTACGTGTGTGTGTGAATGCGTACGTGTGTGTGTGAATGCGTACGTGAGTGTGTGTGTGAATGCGTGCGTGCATGTGTGTGAATGGGTACATGCGTGTGTGTGAATGCGTACGTGTGTGTGTGAATGCGTACGTACGTGTGTGTGTGAATGCGTACGTACGTGTGTGTGTGAATGCGTACGTACGTGTGTGTGTGAATGCGTACGTGAGTGTGTGTGTGAATGCGTACATGCATGTGTGTGTGAATGCATGCGTTCGTGTGTGTGAATGCGTGTGTGTGTGAATGCGTGCGTGTGTGTGTGAATGCGTGTGTGTGTGAATGCGTGCGTGTGTGTGTGTGTGAATGCGTGTACGTGCGTGTGTGTGTGAATGCGTGTACGTGCGTGTGTGTGTGAATGCGTACACGTGCGTGTGTGTGTGAATGCGTACGTGCGTGTGTGTGAATGCATACGTGTGTGTGTAAATGTGTACGTGTGTGTGTGTGTGAATGCGTACGTGTGTGTGTGAATGCGTACGTGTGTGTGTGTGTGAATGCGTACGTGTGTGTGTGTGAATGCGTACGTGCGTGTGTGTGTGAATGCGTACACGTGCGTGTGTGTGTGAATGCGTACATGCGTGTGTGTGAATGCGTACACGTGTGTGTGAATGCGTGTGTGTGTGTGTGTGTGAATGTGTACATGCGTGTGTGTGAATGCGTACGTGCGTGTGTGTGAATGCGTACGTGTGTGTGAATGCGTACGTGCGTGTGTGTGAATGCGTACGTGCGTGTGTGTGAATGCGTACGTGTGTGTGTGTGAATGCGTACGTGTGTGTGTGAATGCGTACGTGTGTGTGTGAATGCGTACGTGCGTGTGTGTGTGAATGCGTACGTACGTGTGTGTGTGAATGCGTACGTGCATGTGTGTGTGTGAATGCGTACGTGAGTGTGTGTGTGAATGCGTACGTGCATGTGTGTGAATGCGTACGTGCATGTGTGTGAATGCGTACGTACGTGTGTGTGTGAATGCGTACGTGTGTGTGTGAATGCGTACGTGTGTGTGTGAATGCGTACATGCGTGTGTGAATGCGTACGTGTGTGTGTGTGAATGCGTGCGTGCATGTGTGTGAATGCGTACATGCGTGTGTGTGAATGCGTACGTGTGTGTGTGAATGCGTACGTGTGTGTGTGAATGCGTACGTACGTGTGTGTGAATGCGTACGTACGTGTGTGTGTGAATGCGTACGTGCATGTGTGTGTGTGAATGCGTACGTGAGTGTGTGTGTGAATGCGTACGTGAGTGTGTGTGTGAATGCGAACGTGTGTGTGTGTGAATGCGTACATGCATGTGTGTGTGAATGCATGCGTTCGTGTGTGTGAATGCGTGTGTGTGTGAATGCGTGCGTGTGTGTGTGAATGCGTGTGTGTGTGAATGCATGCGTGTGTGTGTGAATGCGTATACGTGCGTGTGTGTGTGAATGCGTACACGTGCGTGTGTGTGAATGCATACGTGTGTGTGTGAATGTGTACATGCGTGTGTGTGTGTGTGTGAATGCGTACGTGTGTGTGTGTGAATGCGTACGTGTGTGTGTGTGAATGCGTACGTGTGTGTGTGTGTGTGAATGCGTACATGCATGTGTGTGTGAATGCATGCGTTCGTGTGTGTGAATGCGTGTGTGTGTGAATGTGTACGTGTGTGTGTGAATGCGTACATGCGTGTGTGTGTGTGTATGCGTACATGCGTGTGTGTGTGTGAATGCGTACGTGTGTGTGTGAATGCGTACGTGTGTGTGTGAATGCGTACGTGCGTGTGTGTGTGTGAATGCGTACGTGCGTGTGTGTGAATGCGTACGCGTGTGTGTGTGAATGCATATACGTGCGTGCGTGTGTGTGAATGCGTACGTGTGTGTGAATGCGTGTGTGTGTGTGAATGTGTACATGCGTGTGTGTGAATGCGTACGTGTGTGTGAATGCGTACGTGCGTGTGTGTGAATGCGTACGTGTGTGTGTGAATGCGTACGTGCGTGTGTGTGTGAATGCGTACGTGAGTGTGTGTGTGAATGCGTACGTGCATGTGTGTGAATGCGTACGTGTGTGTGTGAATGCGTACGTGTGTGTGTGAATGCGTACGTGCATGTGTGTGTGTGAATGCGTACGTGAGTGTGTGTGTGAATGCGTACGTGCATGTGTGTGTGTGAATGCGTACGTGAGTGTGTGTGTGAATGCGTACGTGCATGTGTGTGAATGCGTACGTACGTGTGTGTGTGAATGCGTACATGCGTGTGTGTGTGAATGCATGCGTTCGTGTGTGTGAATGCGTGTGTGTGTATGTGAATGCGTACGTGTGTGTGTGAATGCGTACGTGCATGTGTGTGTGTGAATGCGTACGTGAGTGTGTGTGAATGCGTACGTGCATGTGTGTGAATGCGTACGTGTGTGTGTGCATGTGTGTGTGTGAATGCGTACGTGTGTGTGTGAATGCGTACGTGAGTGTGTGTGTGAATGCGTGCGTGCATGTGTGTGAATGGGTACATGCGTGTGTGTGAATGCGTACGTGTGTGTGTGAATGCGTACGTGTGTGTGTGAATGCGTACGTACGTGTGTGTGTGAATGCGTACGTACGTGTGTGTGTGAATGCGTACGTGAGTGTGTGTGTGAATGCGTACATGCATGTGTGTGTGAATGCATGCGTTCGTGTGTGTGAATGCGTGTGTGTGTGAATGCGTGCGTGTGTGTGTGAATGCGTGTGTGTGTGAATGCGTGCGTGTGTGTGTGTGTGAATGCGTGTACGTGCGTGTGTGTGTGAATGCGTACACGTGCGTGTGTGTGTGAATGCGTACGTGCGTGTGTGTGAATGCATACGTGTGTGTGTAAATGTGTACGTGTGTGTGTGTGAATGCGTACGTGTGTGTGTGAATGCGTACGTGTGTGTGTGTGTGAATGCGTACGTGTGTGTGTGTGTGAATGCGTACGTGCGTGTGTGTGTGAATGCGTACACGTGCGTGTGTGTGTGAATGCGTACATGCGTGTGTGTGAATGCGTACGTGTGTGTGAATGCATACGTGTGTGTGTAAATGTGTACGTGTGTGTGTGTGTGAATGCGTACGTGTGTGTGTGAATGCGTACGTGTGTGTGTGTGTGAATGCGTACGTGCATGTGTGTGTGTGAATGCGTACGTGAGTGTGTGTGTGTGAATGCGTACGTGCATGTGTGTGTGTGAATGCGTACGTGCGTGTGTGTGTGAATGCGTACGTGTGTGTGTGAATGCGTACGTGCGTGTGTGTGAATGCGTACGTGCTTGTGTGTGCGTACGTGTGTGTGTGTGAATGCGTACGTGCTTGTGTGTGCGTACGTGTGTGTGTGTGAATGCGTACGTGTGTGTGTGTGAATGCGTACGTGCATGTGTGTGTGTGAATGCGTACGTGCAGGTGGGTGTGTGAATGCGTACGTGAGTGTGTGTTTGTGAATGCGTACGTGCATGTGTGTGAATGCGTACGTGTGTGTGTGAATGCGTACGTACGTGTGTGCGTCAATGCGTACGTGTGTGTGTGTGAATGCATACGTGTGTGTGAGTGAAAGCATACGTGTGTGTGTGAATGCGTACGTGCGTGTGTGTGAATGCGTACGTGCGTGTGTGTGTGTGTGTGAATGCGTACATGCGTGTGTGTGAATGCGCACGTGTGTGTGTGCGAATGCGCACGTGTGTGTGTGCGAATGCGCACGTGTGTGTGTGCGAATGCGTACGTATGTGTGTGTGCGAATGCGTACGTACGTGTGTGTGTGAATGCGTACGTGCATGTGTGTGCGTCAGTGCATACGTGTGTGTGAATGCGTACGTGCGTGTGTGTGTGAATGCGTACGTGCGTGTGTGTGTGAATGCGTACGTGCGTGTGTGAATGCGTACGTGCGTGTGTGTTAATGCGTACGTGCGTGTGTGAATGCGCACGTGTGTGTGTGCGAATGCGCACGTGTGTGTGTGCGAATGCGTAAGTGTGTGTGTGTGAATGCGTACGTGTGTGTGTGTGAATGCGTACGTGTGTGTGAATGCGTACGTGCATGTGTGTGCGTGAATGCGTACGTGTGTGTGTGAATGCATACGTGCGTGTGTGTGTGTGTGAATGCGTACGTGTGTGTGTGAATGCGTACGTGTGTGTGTGAATGCGTACGTGTGTGTGTGAATGCGTACGTACGTGTGTGTGTGAATGAGTACGTGTGTGTGTGTGAATGCGTACATGTGTGTGTGTGAATGCGTACGTGCGTGTGTGTGAATGCGTACGTACGTGTGTGTGAATGTGCACGTGTGTGTGTGTGAATGCGTACGTGCATGTGTGTGCGTGAATGCGTACGTGTGTGTGTGTGAATGCGTACGTGCGTGTGTGTGTGTGTGTGTGTGTGTGAATGCGTACGTGTGTGTGTGAATGAGTACATGAGTGTGTGTGTGAATGCGTACGTGTGTGTGTGTGAATGCGCACGTGCGTGTGTGTGAATGCGTACGTGCATGTGTGTGCGTGAATGCGTACGTGTGTGTGTGTGAATGCGTACGTGCGTGTGTGTGTGTGTGTGTGTGTATGCGTACGTGTGTGTGAATGCGTACGTGTGTGTGTGAATGCGTACGTACGTGTGTGTGTGAATGAGTACATGTGTGTGTGTGAATGCGTACGTGTGTGTGTGTGAATGCGTACGTGCATGTGTGTGTTAATGCGTACGTGCGTGTGTGAATGCGCACGTGTGTGTGTGCGAATGCGCACGTGTGTGTGTGCGAATGCGTAAGTGTGTGTGTGTGTGAATGCGTACGTGTGTGTGTGTGAATGCGTACGTGTGTGTGAATGCGTACGTGCATGTGTGTGCGTGAATGCGTACGTGTGTGTGTGAATGCATACGTGCGTGTGTGTGTGTGTGAATGCGTACGTGTGTGTGTGTGTGAATGCGTACGTGTGTGTGTGAATGCGTACGTACGTGTGTGTGTGAATGAGTACGTGTGTGTGTGTGAATGCGTACATGTGTGTGTGTGAATGCGTACGTGCGTGTGTGTGTGAATGCGTACGTGTGTGTGTGTGTGAATGTGTACGTGCGTGTGTGTGTGAATGCGTACGTGCGTGTGTGTGAATGCGTACGTGCGTGTGTGTGAATGCGTACGTGCGTGTGTGTGAATGCGTACGTGTGTGTGAATGCGCACGTGTGTGTGTGTGAATGCGTACGTGCATGTGTGTGCGTGAATGCGTACGTGTGTGTGTGTGTGTGTGTGTGTGTGAATGCGTACGTGTGTGTGTGAATGAGTACATGTGTGTGTGTGAATGCGTACGTGTGTGTGTGTGAATGCGTACATGTGTGTGTGTGAATGCGCACGTGCGTGTGTGTGAATGCGTACGTGCATGTGTGTGCGTGAATGCGTACGTGTGTGTGTGTGAATGCGTACGTGCGTGTGTGTGTGTGTGTGAATGCGTACGTGTGTGTGAATGCGTACGTGTGTGTGTGAATGCGTACGTACGTGTGTGTGTGAATGAGTACATGTGTGTGTGTGAATGCGTACGTGTGTGTGTGTGAATGCGTACGTGCATGTGTGTGTGAATGCGCACGTGCGTGTGTGTGAATGCGTACGTGTGTGTGAATGCGCACGTGTGTGTGTGAATGCGTACGTGCATGTGTGTGCGTGAATGCGTACGTGTGTGTGTGTGAATGCGTACGTGCGTGTGTGTGTGTGAATGCGTACGTGTGTGTGAATGCGTACGTGTGTGTGAATGCGTACGTGTGTGTGTGAATGCGTACGTACGTGTGTGTGTGTGAATGAGTACATGTGTGTGTGTGTGAATGCGTACGTGTGTGTGTGTGAATGCGTACGTGCATGTGTGTGTGAATGCGTACGTGTGTGTGAGTGAATGCGTACGTGTGTGTGTGTGAATGCGTACGTGCGTGTGTGTGTGAATGCGCACGTGTGTGTGTGCGAATGCGCACGTGTGTGTGTGTGAATGCGTACGTGCATGTGTGTGCGTGAATGCGTACGTGCGTGCGTGAATGCGTACGTGTGTGTGTGTGTGTGTGTGTGAATGCGTACGTGTGTGTGTGAATGCGTACGTGTGTGTGTGAATGCGTACGTACGTGTGTATGTGAATGCGTACGTGTGTGTGTGTGAATGCGTACGTGTGTGAATGCATACATGCGTGTGTGTGAATGCATACATGCGTGTGTGTGAATGCGTACGTGCGTGTGTGAATGCGTACATGCGTGTGTGAATGCGTACGTGCGTGTATGTGTGTGAATGCGTACATGCGTGTGTGAATGCGTACGTGTGTGTGTGTGAATGCGTACGTGCGTGTGTGTGTGTGAATGCGTACGTGCGTGTGTGTGTGTGAATGCGTACGTGCGTGTGTGTGTGTGAATGCGTACGTATGTGTGTGAATGCATACATGCATGTGTGTGTGAATGCATACATGCATGTGTGTGTGAATGCATACATGTGTGCATGTGTGTGTGAATGCGTACATGTGTGCGTGTGTGTGAATGCGTAGGTGTGTGTGAATGTGTACGTGTGAATGCGTACATGTGTGTGTGAATGCATACATGCGTGTGTGTGTGAATGCGTACATGCGTGTGTGTGAATGCGTACATGCGTGTGTGTGTGAATGCGTACATGCATGTGTGTGTGTACGCATGCATGTGTGTGTGTACGCGTACATGCGGGTGTGAATGCGTACATGCGGGTGTGTGTGTGTGAGAATGCGTACATGTGTGTGTGTGAGAATGCGTACGTGTGTGTGTGAATGCGTACATGCGTGTGTGTGTGAATGCGTATATGCGGGTGTGTGTGTGAGAATGCGTACGTGCGTCTGTGTATGTGTGTGTGAATGCGTTCATGCGCGCGTGTGTGTGTGTGAATGCGTACATGCGTGTGTGTGACTGCGTACATGGGTGTGTTTGTATGCGTACGTGTGTGTGTGAATGCGTACATGCGGGTGTGTGTGTGTGAATGCGAACGTGTGTGTGTGTGTGTGAATGCGTACGTGTGTGTGTGTGAATGCGTACGTGTGTGTGTGTGAATGCGTACGTGTGTGTGTGTGAATGCGTACGTGTGTGTGTGAATGCGTACGTGTGTGTGAATGCGTACGTGTGTGTGAATGCGTACGTGTGTGTGAATGCGTACGTGCGTGTGTGAATGCGTACGTGCGTGTATGTGTGTGAATGCCTACGTGTGTGTCTGAATGCGTACGTGCGTGTATGTGTGTGAATGCGTACATGTGTGTGAGTGTGTGTGAATGCGTACGTGCATGTGTGTGTGAATGCGTACGTGAGTGTGTGTGTGAATGCGTACGTGCATGTGTGTGAATGCGTACGTACGTGTGTGTGTGAATGCGTACATGCGTGTGTGTGTGAATGCATGCGTTCGTGTGTGTGAATGCGTGTGTGTGTATGTGAATGCGTACGTGTGTGTGTGAATGCGTACGTGCATGTGTGTGTGTGAATGCGTACGTGAGTGTGTGTGAATGCGTACGTGCATGTGTGTGAATGCGTACGTGTGTGTGTGCATGTGTGTGTGTGAATGCGTATGTGTGTGTGTGAATGCGTACGTGAGTGTGTGTGTGAATGCGTGCGTGCATGTGTGTGAATGGGTACATGCGTGTGTGTGAATGCGTACGTGTGTGTGTGAATGCGTACGTGTGTGTGTGAATGCGTACGTACGTGTGTGTGTGAATGCGTACGTACGTGTGTGTGTGAATGCGTACGTGAGTGTGTGTGTGAATGCGTACATGCATGTGTGTGTGAATGCATGCGTTCGTGTGTGTGAATGCGTGTGTGTGTGAATGCGTGCGTGTGTGTGTGAATGCGTGTGTGTGTGAATGCGTGTGTGTGTGTGTGTGTGAATGCGTGTACGTGCGTGTGTGTGTGAATGCGTACACGTGCGTGTGTGTGTGAATGCGTACGTGCGTGTGTGTGAATGCATACGTGTGTGTGTAAATGTGTACGTGTGTGTGTGTGAATGCGTACGTGTGTGTGTGAATGCGTACGTGTGTGTGTGTGTGAATGCGTACGTGTGTGTGTGTGTGAATGCGTACGTGCGTGTGTGTGTGAATGCGTACACGTGCGTGTGTGTGTGAATGCGTACATGCGTGTGTGTGAATGCGTACGTGTGTGTGAATGCATACGTGTGTGTGTAAATGTGTACGTGTGTGTGTGTGTGAATGCGTACGTGTGTGTGTGAATGCGTACGTGTGTGTGTGTGTGAATGCGTACGTGCATGTGTGTGTGTGAATGCGTACGTGAGTGTGTGTGTGTGAATGCGTACGTGCATGTGTGTGTGTGAATGCGTACGTGCGTGTGTGTGTGAATGCGTACGTGTGTGTGTGAATGCGTACGTGCGTGTGTGTGAATGCGTACGTGCTTGTGTGTGCGTACGTGTGTGTGTGTGAATGCGTACGTGCTTGTGTGTGCGTACGTGTGTGTGTGTGAATGCGTACGTGTGTGTGTGTGAATGCGTACGTGCATGTGTGTGTGTGAATGCGTACGTGCAGGTGGGTGTGTGAATGCGTACGTGAGTGTGTGTTTGTGAATGCGTACGTGCATGTGTGTGAATGCGTACGTGTGTGTGTGAATGCGTACGTGTGTGTGTGAATGCGTACGTACGTGTGTGCGTCAATGCGTACGTGTGTGTGTGTGAATGCATACGTGTGTGTGAGTGAAAGCATACGTGTGTGTGTGAATGCGTACGTGCGTGTGTGTGAATGCGTACGTGCGTGTGTGTGTGTGTGTGAATGCGTACATGCGTGTGTGTTAATGCGTACGTGTGTGTGTGAATGCGTACGTGTGTGTGTGTGTGTGAATGCGTACGTGTGTGTGTGTGAATGCGCACGTGTGTGTGTGCGAATGCGCACGTGTGTGTGTGCGAATGCGTACGTATGTGTGTGTGCGAATACGTACGTATGTGTGTGTGCGAATGCGTACGTACGTGTGTGTGTGAATGCGTACGTGCATGTGTGTGCGTCAGTGCATACGTGTGTGTGAATGCGTACGTGCGTGTGTGTGTGAATGCGTACGTGCGTGTGTGTGTGAATGCGTACGTGCGTGTGTGAATGCGTACGTGCGTGTGTGTTAATGCGTACGTGCGTGTGTGAATGCGCACGTGTGTGTGTGCGAATGCGCACGTGTGTGTGTGCGAATGCGTAAGTGTGTGTGTGTGAATGCGTACGTGTGTGTGTGTGAATGCGTACGTGTGTGTGAATGCGTACGTGCATGTGTGTGCGTGAATGCGTACGTGTGTGTGTGAATGCGTACGTGTGTGTGTGAATGCGTACGTACGTGTGTGTGTGAATGAGTACGTGTGTGTGTGTGAATGCGTACATGTGTGTGTGTGAATGCGTACGTGCGTGTGTGTGAATGCGTACATGCGTGTGTGTGAATGCGTACGTGTGTGTGAATGTGCACGTGTGTGTGTGTGAATGCGTACGTGCATGTGTGTGCGTGAATGCGTACGTGTGTGTGTGTGAATGCGTACGTGCGTGTGTGTGTGTGTGTGTGTGTGAATCCGTACGTGTGTGTGTGAATGAGTACATGAGTGTGTGTGTGAATGCGTACGTGTGTGTGTGTGAATGCGCACGTGCGTGTGTGTGAATGCGTACGTGCATGTGTGTGCGTGAATGCGTACGTGTGTGTGTGTGAATGCGTACGTGCGTGTGTGTGTGTGTGTGTGTGTATGCGTACGTGTGTGTGAATGCGTACGTGTGTGTGTGAATGCGTACGTACGTGTGTGTGTGAATGAGTACATGTGTGTGTGTGAATGCGTACGTGTGTGTGTGTGAATGCGTACGTGTGTGTGTGTGAATGCGTACGTGCATGTGTGTGTTAATGCGTACGTGCGTGTGTGAATGCGCACGTGTGTGTGTGCGAATGCGCACGTGTGTGTGTGCGAATGCGTAAGTGTGTGTGTGTGTGAATGCGTACGTGTGTGTGTGTGAATGCGTACGTGTGTGTGAATGCGTACGTGCATGTGTGTGCGTGAATGCGTACGTGTGTGTGTGAATGCATACGTGCGTGTGTGTGTGTGTGAATGCGTACGTGTGTGTGTGTGTGAATGCGTACGTGTGTGTGTGAATGCGTACGTACGTGTGTGTGTGAATGAGTACGTGTGTGTGTGTGAATGCGTACATGTGTGTGTGTGAATGCGTACGTGCGTGTGTGTGTGAATGCGTACGTGCGTGTGTGTGTGAATGTGTACGTGTGTGTGTGAATGCGTACGTGCGTGTGTGTGAATGCGTACGTGCGTGTGTGTGAATGCGTACGTGCGTGTGTGTGAATGCGTACGTGTGTGTGAATGCGCACGTGTGTGTGTGTGAATGCGTACGTGCATGTGTGTGCGTGAATGCGTACGTGTGTGTGTGTGTGTGTGTGTGAATGCGTACGTGTGTGTGTGAATGAGTACATGTGTGTGTGTGAATGCGTACGTGTGTGTGTGTGAATGCGTACATGTGTGTGTGTGAATGCGCACGTGCGTGTGTGTGAATGCGTACGTGCATGTGTGTGCGTGAATGCGTACGTGTGTGTGTGTGAATGCGTACGTGCATGTGTGTGTGTGTGAATGCGTACGTGTGTGTGAATGCGTACGTGTGTGTGTGAATGCGTACGTACGTGTGTGTGTGAATGAGTACATGTGTGTGTGTGAATGCGTACGTGTGTGTGTGTGAATGCGTACGTGCATGTGTGTGTGAATGCGCACGTGCGTGTGTGTGAATGCGTACGTGTGTGTGAATGCGCACGTGTGTGTGTGAATGCGTACGTGCATGTGTGTGCGTGAATGCGTACGTGTGTGTGTGTGAATGCGTACGTGCGTGTGTGTGTGTGAATGCGTACGTGTGTGTGAATGCGTACGTGTGTGTGAATGCGTACGTGTGTGTGTGAATGCGTACGTACGTGTGTGTGTGTGAATGAGTACATGTGTGTGTGTGTGAATGCGTACGTGTGTGTGTGTGAATGCGTACGTGCGTGTGTGTGTGAATGCGTACGTGTGTGTGAGTGAATGCGTACGTGTGTGTGTGTGAATGCGTACGTGCGTGTGTGTGTGAATGCGCACGTGTGTGTGTGCGAATGCGCACGTGTGTGTGTGTGAATGCGTACGTGCATGTGTGTGCGTGAATGCGTACGTGCGTGTGTGAATGCGTACGTGTGTGTGTGTGTGTGTGTGAATGCGTACGTGTGTGTGTGAATGCGTACGTGTGTGTGTGAATGCGTACGTACGTGTGTATGTGAATGCGTACGTGTGTGTGTGTGAATGCGTACGTGTGTGAATGCATACATGCGTGTGTGTGAATGCATACATGCGTGTGTGTGAATGCGTACGTGCGTGTGTGAATGCGTACATGCGTGTGTGAATGCGTACGTGCGTGTATGTGTGTGAATGCGTACATGCGTGTGTGAATGCGTACGTGTGTGTGTGTGAATGCGTACGTGCGTGTGTGTGTGTGAATGCGTACGTGCGTGTGTGTGTGTGAATGCGTACGTGCGTGTGTGTGTGTGAATGCGTACGTATGTGTGTGAATGCATACATGCATGTGTGTGTGAATGCATACATGCATGTGTGTGTGAATGCATACATGTGTGCATGTGTGTGTGAATGCGTACATGTGTGCGTGTGTGTGAATGCGTAGGTGTGTGTGAATGTGTACGTGTGAATGCGTACATGTGTGTGTGAATGCATACATGCGTGTGTGTGTGAATGCGTACATGCGTGTGTGTGAATGCGTACATGCGTGTGTGTGTGAATGCGTACATGCATGTGTGTGTGTACGCATGCATGTGTGTGTGTACGCGTACATGCGGGTGTGAATGCGTACATGCGGGTGTGTGTGTGTGAGAATGCGTACATGTGTGTGTGTGAGAATGCGTACGTGTGTGTGTGTGAATGCGTACATGCGTGTGTGTGTGAATGCGTATATGCGGGTGTGTGTGTGAGAATGCGTACGTGCGTCTGTGTATGTGTGTGTGAATGCGTTCATGCGCGCGTGTGTGTGTGTGAATGCGTACATGCGTGTGTGTGACTGCGTACATGGGTGTGTTTGTATGCGTACGTGTGTGTGTGAATGCGTACATGCGGGTGTGTGTGTGTGAATGCGAACGTGTGTGTGTGTGTGTGAATGCGTACATGCGTGTGTGTGTGAATGCGTACGTGTGTGTGTGTGAATGCGTACGTGTGTGTGTGTGAATGCGTACGTGTGTGTGTGAATGCGTACGTGTGTGTGAATGCGTACGTGTGTGTGAATGCGTACGTGCGTGTGTGAATGCGTACGTGCGTGTATGTGTGTGAATGCCTACGTGTGTGTCTGAATGCGTACGTGCGTGTATGTGTGTGAATGCGTACATGTGTGTGAGTGTGTGTGAATGCGTACATGCATGTGTGTGTGTGTGAATGCGTACACGCGCGTGTGTGTGAATGTGTACGTATGTGTGTGAATGCGTACACGCGTGTTTGTGAATGCGTACGTGCGTGTGTGTGAATGCGTACGTGTGTGTGAATGCGTACATACGTGTGTGTGTGTGTGTAAATGCGTACGTGTGTGTGTAAATGCGTACGTGTGTGTGTGAATGCGTACGTGCGTGTGTGTGTGAATGCGTACGTGCGTGTGTGTGTGTGTGTGAATGCGTACGTGCGTGTGTGTGAATGCGTACGTGCGTGTGTGTGAACGCGTACGTGCGTGTGTGTGTGTGTGTGTGTGTGAATGCGTACGTACGTGCGTGTGTGTGTGAATGCGTACGTGCATGTGTGTGTGTGAATGCGTGTGTGTGTGTGATGCGTACGTGCGTGTGTGAATACGTGCGTGTATGTGTGTGAATGCGTACATGCGTACGTGTGTGTGTGTGAATGCGTACATGCGTGTGTGTGAATGCGTACGTATGTGTGTGAATGCGTACACGCGTGTGTGTGAATGCGTATGTATGCGTGAATGCGTACGTGCGTGTGTGTGTGTGTGTGTGTGTGTGAATGCGCCCGCGTGTGTGTGTGAATGTGTACGCGTGTGTGTGTGAATGCGTTCACGTGCACGCGTGTGTATGTGTGTGAATGCATACATGCGTGTGTGTGTGAATGCGTACCTGTGTGCGTGTGTGTGTGAATGCGTACATGCGTGCGTGTGTGTGTACGCATACATGTGTGTGTGAATGCGTACGTGCGGGTGCGTGTGAGAATGCGTACATGCGGGTGTGTGTGTGAGAATGCGTACGTGTGTGTGTGAATGTGTACATGCGTGTGTGTGAATGCGTACGTGTGTGTGTGGGTGCGTACATGCGGGTGTGTGTGTGTGTGAGAATGTGTACATGTGTATGTGTGTGTGTGTGAATGCGTTCATGCGCGTGTGTGTGTGAATGCGTTCATGCGCGTGTGTGTGTGACTGCGTACATGCGTGTGTGTATGCGTACATGTGTGTGTTTGTATGCGTACGTGTGTGTGTGAATGCGTACATGCGGGTGTGTGTGTGTGAATGCGTACGTGTGTGTGTGTGAATGCGTACATGCGTGTGTTTGTGAATGCGTGTGTGTGTGTGTGAATGCGTACATGCTTGTGTGAGAATGCATACATGCGTGTGTGTGTGTGTGAATGCGATCATGCGCGTGTGTGTGTGTGAATGCGTACATGCGTGTGTGTGTATGCGTACGTGTCTGTTTATATGCGTACGTGTGTGTGTGTGAATGCGTACATGCGGGTGTGTGTGTGAATGCGTATGTGTGTGTGTGAATGCGTATGTGTGTGTGTGTGAATGCGTACATGTGTGTGTTTGAATGCATGCATTTGTGTGTGTGAATGCGTGCGTGTGTGTGTGTGAATGCGTGCATGCGTACGTGTGTGTGTGAATGCGTACGTGTGTGTGTGAATGTGTACGTGTGAGTGTGAATGCGTACGTGTGTGTGTGAGAATGCGTACATGTGTGTGTGAGAATGCATACATGTGTGTGTGTATGCGTACATGCGTGTGTGTGAGAATGCGTACATGCATGTGTGTGAATGCATACGTGTGTGTGTGTGAATGCGTACTTGTGTGTGAATGCGTACGTGCGTGTGCATGTGTGAATGCGTACATGCATGTGTGAATGCGTACGTGCGTGTGTGTGTGTGAATGTGTACATGCGTGTGTGTTAATGCGTACGTGTGTGTGTGAATGCATACGTACGTGTGTGTGTGTGTGAATGCGTACGTGTGTGTGAATGCGTACGTGCGTGTCTGTGTGTGTGTGTGAATGTGTACATGCGTGTGTGTGAATGCGTACATGCGTGTGTGTGAATGCGTACCTGTGTGTGTGAATGCGTACGTGTGTGTGAATGCGTACGTGTGTGTGTGTGTGTGTGTCTGAATGCGTACCTGTGTGTGTGTGTGAGTACGTACGTGTATGTGTGTGTGTGAATGCGTGTGTGTGTGTGAATGCGTATGTGTGTGTGTGAATGCATACGTGTGTGTGTGAATGCGTACGCGCGTGTGTGTGTGAATGCGTACATGTATGTGTGTGTGTGAATGCACATGCGTGTGTGTGTGTGAATGCATACATGTGTGTGTGTGAATGCGTGCATGCGTGTGTGTGAATGCGTACGCGCGTGTGTGTGTGAATGCGTACGTGTATGTGTGTGTGTGAATGCACATGCGTGTGTGTGTGTATGTGTGTGTGTGTGAATGCGTACATGCGTGTGTGTGTGAATGTATACGTGCATGTTTGTGTGTGAGTGCGTGTGTGTGTGAATGTGTACTTGTATGTGTGTGTGTGTGTGTGAATGCGTACGTGAGTGTGTGAATGCATACTTGTGTGTGTGTGAATGCGTACATGCGTGTGTGTGTGTGAATGCGTACGTGTGTGTGAACGCGTACGTGTGTGTGAATGCGTACGTGCGTGTGTGTGAATGCGTATGTGCGTGTGTGTGAATGCGTACATGCGTGTGTGTGAATGCATACGTGTATGTGTGTGTGTGAATGCGTACGTGTGTGTGTGTGAGAATGCGTATGTGTGTGTGAGAATGCGTACGTGCATGTGTATGAATGCGTACATGTGTGTGTGTGAATGTGTGTGTGTGAATGCGTACATGCGTGTGTATGCGTGTGTGAGAATGCATGTGTGTGAGAATGCGTACATGCGTGTGTGTATGAGAGAATGCGTACGTGTGTGTGTGTGAGAATGCGTACGTGCGTGTGTGTGTGTGAGAATGCGTACGTGCGTGTGTGTGTGTGTGAGAATGCGTACGTGAGTGTGTGTGTGTGAGAATGCGTACATGCGTGTGTGAGAATGCGTACTTGCGTGTGTGAGAATGCGAACATGCGTGTGTGTGAATGTGTACGTGTGTGTGTCTGTGTGTGAATGCGTACATGTGTTTATGTGTGAATGCATGCGTTTATGTGTGTGTGTGAATGCGTACGTGTATGTGTGTGAATGCGTACGTGTGTATGTGTGTGTGAATGCGTACGCGTGTGTGTGTGAATGCGTACGCGTGTGTGTGTGAATGCGTACGCGTGCGTGTGTGTGTATGCGTACGTGTGTGTGAATGCGTACATGCGTGCGTGTGTGTGAATGCGTGCGTGTGTGTGTGTGAATGCGTGCGTGTGTGTGAATGTGTACGTGTGTGTGTGTGTGTGTGTGAAAATGCTACGTGAGTGTGTGCGTGTGAGAATGCGTACATGCGTGTGTGTGAATGCGTACGTGCGTGTGTGTGAGAATGTGTACGTGCGTGTGTATGAATGCGTACATGCGTGTGTGTGTGTGAATGCGTACGTGTGAATGCGTACATGTGTGTGTGTGAATGCGTACATGCGTGTGTGTGTGTGAATGTGTGCGTGTGTGAGAATGCGTACATGCGTGTGTGTGAATGTGTACATGCATGTGTGTGTGAGTGAATACGTACATGCGTGTGTGTGAATGTGTGTGTGTGTGTGTGAATGCGTGTGTGTGTGTGTGTGAATGCGTACGTGTGTGTGTGAATGCGTGTGTGTGTGTGTGAATGCGCACGTGTGTGTGTGTGTGAATGCGTACGTGTGTGTGTGTGTGAATGCGTACATGTGTGTGTGAATGCGTACATGTGTGTGTGTGAATGCGTACGTGCGTGTGTGTGAGTGCGTACGTGCGTGTGTGTGAGTGCGTACGTGCGTGTGTGTGTGTGAATGCGTACGTGTGTGTGTGTGCGTGTGTGTGTGCATGTGTGTGTGTGAATGCGTACATGCGTGTGTGTGTGTGAATGCGTACGTGTGTGTGTGAGAATGCGTACGTGCGTGTGTGTGTGAGAATGCGTACGTGCGCGTGTGTGTGTGTGTGCATGCTTACGTGTGTGTGAATGCGTACGTGCGTGTGTGTGTGTGAATGCATACGTGTATGTGTGTGTGAATGCGTGTGTGTGTGTGAATGCGTACGTGTGTGTGTGTGTGTGAATGCGTACATGCGCGTGTCTGTGTGTGAATGCATACGTGTGTGTGAGAATGCGTACGTGCGTGTGTGTGTAAGACTGCGTACGTGTATATGTGTGTGTGTGAATGCATACGTGTATATGTGTGTGTGTGAATGCGTACGTGTGTGTGTGTGTGAATGCATACGTGTGTGTGTGAGAATGCGTACGTGCGTGTGTGTGTGAGACTGCGTACGTGTGTGTGTGAGACTGCGTACGTGTGTGTGTGTGAATGCATACGTGTGTGTGTGTGTGTGTGAATGCGTACGTGTGTGTGAGACTGCGTACGTGTGTGTGTGTGAATGCATACGTGTGTGTGTGTGAATGCGTACGTGTGTGTGTGAATGCGTACGTGTGTGTGTGTGAATGCGTACATGCGCGTCTGTGTGTGAATGCATACGTGTGTGTGTGAGAATGCGTACGTGCGTGTGTGTGTGTGAGACTGCGTACGTGTGTGTGTGTGAGAATGCGTACGTGCGTGTGTGTGTGTGTGTGTGTGTGTGTGTGTGTGTGTGTGTGTGAATGCTTACGTGTGTGTGTGTGTGAATGCTTACGTGTGTGTGTGTGTGTGTGAATGCTTACGTGTGTGTGTGTGTGTGATTGCTTACGTGTGTGTGTGTGTGAATGCGTACGTGTGTGTGTGTGTGAATGCGTACATGTGTGTGTGAATGCGTACATGTGTGTGTGTGAATGCGTACATGTGTGTGTGTGAGTGCGTACGTGTGTGTGTGTGAGTGCGTACGTGCGTGTGTGTGTGTGAATGCGTACGTGCGTGTGTGTGTGTGAATGCGTACGTGTGTGTGTGTGTGTGAATGCGTACGTGTGTGTGTGTGCGTGAATGTGTGCGTGTGTGTGTGCGTGTGTGTGTGTGAATGCGTACATGCGTGTGTGTGTGTGAATGCGTACGTGTGTGTGTGTGAATGCGTACATGTGTGTGTTTGTGTGTGTGAATGCGTATGTGCGCGTGTGTGTGTGAATGCGTACATGCGTGTGTGTGTGTGAATGCGTACATGCGTGTGTGTGTGTGAATGCGTACATGTGTGTGTGAATGCGTACATGTGTGTGTGTGAATGCGTACATGTGTGTGTGTGAGTGCGTACGTGCATGTGTGTGTGTGAATGCGTACGTGCGTGTGTGTGTGTGAATGCGTACGTGTGTGTGTGTGCGTGAATGTGTGCGTGTGTGTGTGCGTGTGTGTGTGTGAATGCGTACATGCGTGTGTGTGTGTGAATGCGTACATGTGTGTGTGTGAGTGCGTACGTGCATGTGTGTGTGTGAATGCGTACGTGCGTGTGTGTGTGTGAATGCGTACGTGTGTGTGCGTGTGTGTGTGCGTGTGTGTGTGTGAATGCGTACATGCGTGTGTGTGTGTGAATGCGTACGTGTGTGTGTGTGAATGCGTACATGTGTGTGTTTGTGTGTGTGAATGCGTACGTGCGCGTGTGTGTGTGAATGCGTACATGCGTGTGTGTGTGTGAATGCGTACGTGCGTGTGTGTGTGTGAATGCGTACGTGCGTGTGTGTGTGTGAATGCGTACGTGCATGTGTGTGCGAATGCGTACGTGTGTGTGTGTGCGTGAATGTGTGCGTGTGTGTGTGTGAATGCGTACATGCGTGTGTGTGTGTGAATGCGTACGTGTGTGTGTGTGTGAATGCGTACATGTGTGTGTTTGTGTGTGTGAATGCGTACGTGTGTGTGTGTGTGAATGCGTACATGCGTGTGTGTGTGTGAATGCGTACATGCGTGTGTGTGTGTGAAAGCGTACATGTGTGTGAAAGCGTACATGTGTGTGAATGCGTACGTGTGTGTGTGTGTGTGTGTGTGTGTGTGTGTGTGTGTATATACGTGTGGGATGGTAATTCAGTGGCTGGCACTGCTGCCTCACAGCACCAGGGACTTGGATTCGATTCTGGCCTCGGGTTTCTGTCTCTATGGAGTTTGTAAATTCTTCTCGTCTGTATGCGCTTCCTCCATCTCCTCCAGTTTCGTCCCACAGTCCAAAAATGTGCATGTTAAATGCATTGGCAATGGGAAATTGCCTGTGGTGTCCAGGGATGTGCAGGCTTGGTGGGTTAGCCAATGGGAAAAGTGTAGTTGTGAGGATAGGTTAGGGGTGTGGGTCTGGGTGGTATGCTGTTTGGATGTTGATGCAGACCTGATGGGCCGAATGCCCTCATCCAACACTGTTGGAATTCTGAAGATGATTCTATACATCATGTATATATCTATGTGTGTGTGAGAGAGAGAATACATATGTGTTTGTGTAAGTACATGTTTGTGTGAAAGTGAATATGTATTATCTCTATGTATGTTTGTCTGTGTGTGTGGGAGGCCCAGGAACAAGTTCCTGACTGTAATGAAGTCAAGTGAAAGCCAACATATTTTTAATCCCTTTAATGCCTTTGTTAATAAATCGAGCCCAAACTATTTCTGTGAAATAATTCATGTTTGAAATTTATGGAAAATTTTGGTTGGCTGCAATTGCAGTGATGAAGCAGTTGGTTTAAATTTTCTTTTGAATTCAGTGTACTCTTGGGGCCACAAGACATGGGAGCAGAAATAGGCCATGCAACCCATTGAGCTTGCTGTGCCACTCAATTTGATTATTGTTGACCTGATAATCCTTAACTCCACTTCCCTGCCTTTTCCCATAACCCTTGATTCCCTTAATCACTAAAATCTGCCTCAGTCTTGAATGTACCCAGAGAAGCAGCCTCCCTGCAGTAAAGAATTCCAAAGATTCACTACTCTCTGTAAGAAGAAATTCTTCTTCACCTCTTAAATGTGCCACGCCTTACTCTGAAGTTATGTCTTCTAGTCCTAGGTTCTATCACAAGGTGCACTTATCCTAAGAATTTTTCATGTTTCAATAAATCACCAGTCACACTTCTAAGTCACAGTGAGTACAGCCCCAAGGTGCGCAAATAAAAGCAAAATACTGTGATTGCTGGAAATTTGAAACGAACAGAGAAAACTGGAAAAACAAAACAGGTCTAGAATTATGTGTGGAGAGAGAAGCAGCATTAACATTTTGAATCTGGTATAACTTCAGAATGGAAAGATTTTGTAAAAATGTTTTCTTTATTCATGAACTGAACCTTCTTAGCTACTCAACCTCCTCTCACAAGACGTTCCTCCATATTCTATCACCCCAGTGAATCTTCTCTAGACTGCCTCCAGTGCCACTGTATCTTTTCTTAACTAAGGGAACCAAAATTGCTCACAGTATTTCATCAATGGTCTTGCTGTTGCCTTGTATAGTTTTAGCAATTCATCCCTATTTGTATACTCTATTCCCTTTGAAATAAAGGCCAATATGCTATTTGCCTTCCCTATTGCACGCTGAACTTAAATGCTAACTTCGTGTGATTTATGCATGAGGACTCCTAAATCATTCTTTTCTGTAGCTTTCTGCTGTCTTTCACCATTTAAATGATATTCAGCTCCTCTATTCTTCGTGCCAAAGTGTATAATCTCACAGAGTCCCACTTTATATTCCATTGGGGGAGGGTTCCAGATTGTGGGGCATTCGGACCAGTTCTGGGGGAAGTTGGACCTGTACAAACTAGTCGGGTCATATCTGGGCAGCACCGGGACTGACATCCTTGCAGGGATACTTAGTAGAATGGTTGGGGAAGGTTTAAACTAGTGTGACAGGGGAATGGGAACAGAGGAACAGGGCAGTAGAGAAGGAAATTGAGGGAGAGGTAAAAACCAAGGCAGACATTACTAAGAACAGACAGGGTAACACTGCTGAACATTGCAGGGGAGATGGTCTGAAATGCATGTGTTTCAATGTGAGAAGTATAATAGGCAAGGTAAATGAACTTAGAGTGTCGATTAGGATTTGGCACTATGACATTATTGCGATTACAGAGAATTGGCTAAAAGAGGGACAGGGCTGGCAGCTGAAAGTCCCAGAATTTAGATGTTTCAGATGTGATAGAAGGGGATCTAAAAGGGGTGGGGGAGTTGCTTTATTGGTAAAGGAGTATCACACAGCTGTACTGAGGTAGGATATATCAGAGGACTCGTGCAGTGAGGCAATATGGGTAGAGCTCAGGAATAGGAAAGGTGAAATCACAATGCTGCAGGGAGACTACAGATCTCCCAACAGCCAGCCGGAAATAGAGGAGAGAATATGTAGACAGATTTTGGAACGATGTAAAAACAGCAAGATTGTTGCAATGCGTGATTTTAACTTCCCCAATATTGACTGGGTCTCACTGCGTGCTAGAGACTTGGATGGGGCAGAATTTATAAGGACCACTCAGGAGGGTTTCTTCACATAATATGTAAACAGTACAACCTGGAAAGGGGTTACACTGGACCTGGTTTTGGGAAATTAACTTGGCCAGTTGAGTGAAGTTTCAGTGTGGGAGTATTTCGGGTACAGTGACCATGATACCATGAGGTTTAATATACTCATGGATAGGGATAGCAGCAGTTCTTGGGTGAAGGTGTTAAATTGGGGGAAGGCAAACTACAGCAATATTAGGCAGAAAAAGCAGAATTTTGATTGGAGGCAGCTGTTTGAGGGTAAATCACATCGGACGCATTGCAATATTTCAAACAGCAGTTGGTAAGAGTTCAGGAGCAGCATCGTTCCTGCAATAATGAAAGATGGGCATGGCGAGCTACATGAACCTTGGATGACTAGGGATGTTATGACCTTGGTCAAAAAGGAAAAGGAAGCATGCGTTAGGTCTAGGAGGACGGAAACTGATAAAATCTTTGAAGTATATCAGTAGGAAAGAACTTAAGAAAAATATTAGAAGGCCTAAAAGGGGTCATGAAAAGTCATTAGCAAACAGGCTTAAGGAGAATCCCAAAAACTTTTATACATATGTAAAAAACAAGGGGGTAGCCAGGGAAAGGGTTGGCCCACTCAAGGACAAAGAAGAGGAATGTATGTGTGTAGCCAGAAGACATTGGTAAGGTCCTAAACGCATACTTTGTGTAAATGTTCACCAAGAGAAGGAATTGGCGGAGGATGATCTCAGGGAAGGGAATGTCATGTTTCTGAGCTGTTAAAAAGGAAATTGCATTGTACATCTTAAAAATGTATTCATATAGATAAATCCCCAGGTCCTGATTGGATCTATCCCAGAATATTGAGGTAGGCAAGGGAACAAATTGCTGGAGCATTGATAGGTATTCTTGTATCCATGTTGGCCACAGATGAAGACCCAAGAACTGGAGAATAGCCAATGTTGTAAAGGGTAGCAGAGACAATCGAGGAAATTACTGGCCTGTGACCCTCACATAAATGGTCGGACAGTTAGATTAGATTAGATTCCCTACAGTGTGGAAACAGACCCCTTCAGCCCAACAAGTCCACACCGCCCCTTGAAGCATCCCACCTAGACCCATCCCCCTATAACCCACACACTCCTGAACACTGTAGGCAATTTAGCTTGGCCGATCCACCTAGTCTGCACACCTCTGGACTGTGGGAGGAAACCTACGCAGACACGGGGAGAATGTGCAAACTCCACACAGACAGTCGCCCGAGGCTGGAATCGAACCCGGGTCCCTGGCGCTGTGAGGCTGCGTGCTAACCACGGAGCCACCGTGCCACCCCTAAATAGGAAAAGATTCTCAGGGACAAGATCTATATGCACTTAGAAGCAAATGGACTTATTAGTGATAGACAGCATGGTTTTCTACAGGGGAGGTTGTACCTCACTAACTTGATCGAGTTTTTTGAGGAGGTGACAAAAATGATTGAGGGAAAAGCAGTTGATGTTGTCTACATGGACTTTAGTAAAGCCTTTGACAAGATCCTTCATGGCAGAATGATACAAAAGATGAAGTCACATGGTATCAGGGTGAGCTGACTGTATGGATACAGAACTGTCTTAGTCATAGGAGATAGAGGGTAGTGAAAGGATTTTTTTTGGAATATAGTGCTGTGATTAGTGGTGTTCCACAGGGATCATAAAACAGTACAGCACAGCACAGTACTGGCACTTTGGCCCTCAATGTTGTGCCGAACTTTTACCTTAAACCTAAGGACTGTCTAACCTCCACCCCTACCTTATACTATCATCCATATGCCTATCTAATAGCCACTGAAATGCCCCTAATGAGACCAACTCCACTACCCTCTCCGGCAATGCATTCCACACCCCAACCACTCTCTGAGTATAGAACCTTCCTCTGACATCTCCCCTGTGTCTACTTGCACTCACTTTAAAACTATGGCCCTTGTAATAGCTACCTCCACCCTAGGAAAAAGTCTCTGGCTGGATCAGTGCCAGGATCTCTGCTGTTCATGATCTACATAAATGATTTGGAAGAAAGCAAAACTGCTGTAATTACTAAATTTACAGGTGATACAAATTGGTGAAATTGTGGATAGTGAGGATATAAATCAGTTTAAGGCATTGGCAGAAAGATGACAGATGGAGTTTAATCCAGATAAATGTCATGTGATGTATTTTGGAAGGTCAATTTCAAGTGAAAATTGTACAGTTAAAGGCAGAACCTTTAGTAGTATTGATACACAGAGGGATCTGGGTGTGCAAGTCCATAGATCATTGAGGGAGACAAATTAGGCAGTAGAAAAGGTCTATGGCATGCTTGTCTTCATTGGAAGTGGCATTGAGTATAAAGATGGACAAGTTATGCTGCAGGTTGGTAGATCTTTGGTTAGGCCAGGCTTGGACTACTGCGTAAAATTCTGGTCACCACACTGCCGGAAGGATGTGGATGCTTTGGAGAGGGTATAGAAAAGGTTTACCCAGATGTTCCTGGAATGGGGTTTATTAGCTATGAAGAAAGGTTGGATAGACTGGGTTTGTTTTCACTGGATCACACGAGGTTGAGTGTTGACTGAAAAGAAGTTTCTAAGATTGTGAATGGCATGGATAGATTGGAAAGTATGAGGCTTTTTCCCCAGAGTGGAGGGGTCAGTTACTAAGGGGCGCAAGTTCAAGATGCGATGGGGCAAGTTTAAAAGAGACGTGCGAGGCAGGTTTTTCACACAAAGGGTGGTGAGTGCCTGGAACTTGCCTCCAGAGGAGGTGGTGGGAGACACAATTGCAGCATTCAACACTCGCCTGGACAAATCCATGAATAGGAAGGGAACAGAGGGATATGGATCCTGTAAGTGAAGATAGTTTTAGTATGGAAGGGCAAAATATGTTGGCATGGTTTTGGAAGGTCAAACGGCCTGTTCTTGTGCTGTATTGTTCTTTGCTCTTGTGTAACCTGTCTATATCCCTCTGCGGACTCTTTGTGTCATCCTCATTTCTTCTGTCATCCACAAATGCTCGAGAAATCGTGGACGCATTGGTAATCGTTTTCCAATGTTCTATAGATTCAGGATCAGTTACTGCGGATTGGAGGGTGGCTAATGTTGTCCCACTTTTCAAGAAAGGAGGGAGAGAGAAAACAGGAAATTATAGACCGGTTAGCCTGACGTCAGTGGTGGCAGAGATGCTGGAGTCAATTATAAAAGGTGAAATTACAACTCATTTGGATAGCAGTAATAGGATAGGTCAGAGCCAGCATGGATTTACAAAGGGGAAATCGTGCTTGACTAATCTTCTGGAATTTTTTGAGGATGGATCTGTGAAGATGGACAGTGGATGGACAGAAGAACCAGTGGATGTAGTGTACCTGGACTTTCAGAAAGCCTTTGATAAAGTCCCACAGAGGAGATTAGTGAGCAAAATTAGGGCACATGGTATTGGCGGCAAAATACTGAGTTGGATTGAAAATTGGCTGGCTGACAGGAAGCAAAGAGTAGTGATAAATGGGTCCTTTTCAAAATGGCAGGCAGTGACCAGTGGGGTACCACAAGGTTCGCTGCTGGGACCGCACCTGTTTACAAAATACATGAATGATACAGATGAAGGCATTAAAAGTAATATTCACAAACTTGCTGATCACACAAAGTTGGGTGACAGTGTGAAATGTAAGGAGGATGTTAAGAGAATACAGAGTGACTTGGACATGCGAGGTGAGTGGACGGATACATGGCAGATGCAGTTTAATGAGGATAAATGTGAGGTTACCCACTTTGGTGGCAAGAACAGGAAGGCAGATTACTGTCTCAATGGAGTCAAGTTAGGTAAAGGGGAAGCACAACGAGATCTAGATGTTCTTGTACATCAGTCAATGAAAGCAAGCATGCAGGTACAGCAGGCAGTGAAAAAAGCTAATGGCATGCTGGCCTTCATGACAAGAGGAATTGAGTATAGGAGCAAAGAGGTCCTTTTGCAGCTGTACAGGTCCCTGGTGAGACCACACCTGGAGAATTGTGTGCAGTTTTGGTCTCGAAATTTGAGGGAGGATATTCTTGCTATTGAGGGAGTGCTGCGTAGTTTCACGAGGTCAATTCCCGGAATGGTGGGAGTATCATATGTTGAAAGATTGGAGAGACTGGGCTGGTATACACTTGAGTTTAGAAGGATGAGAGGGGATCTGATTGAGACGTATAAGATTATTAAGGGATTGGACACTCTGGAGACAGGAAGCATGTTTCCGCTGATGGGTGAGTCCAGAACTAGAGGACACAGTTTAAAAATAAGGGGTAGGCCATTTAGAACAGAGTTGAGGAAAAACTTCTTCACCCAGAAAGTGGTGGATATATGGAATGCTCTGCCCCAGAAGGCAGTGGAGGCCAACTCTCTGGATACTTTCAAGAAAGAGATGGATAGAGCTCTTAAAGGTAGTGGAATCAAGGGTTATGGGGATAGGGCAGGAACAGGATACTGATTGTGGATGATCAGCCATGATCCTCTGAGACAGGTAAGAAGGGGTAAGATTAAGGAGCCTTGGATGACGGGAACAGAGGTGCTTCTCGTCAAAAAGAAAAAGGCAGCGTACGTAAGGTAGAGGAAGCAAGGGTCGAGCACAGCTTTAGAGGATTACAGGCTTGCTTGGAAGGAGCTCAAAAGTGGACTGAGGAGGGCCAGGAGGGGGCACAAAAATGGCTTGGCAGGAAGGATTAGGGAGAACCGAAAGGCATTTTACTCATACGTGAGGAATAAGAGAATGATCAGGGAGAAGGTAGGGTCAATCAGGGACAGCGTAGGGAACTTGTGCGAGGAGTCTGAGCAGATAGGGGAAGCCCTAAATGAGTTTTTTGCTTCAGTTTTCACTAAGGAAAGGGACCTTGTTGTGAAAAAGAACTTTGAGGAGCAGGAAAACAGGCTTGAACAGATCAAGATTGAGGAAGTTGATGTGCTGGAAATTTTGGAAAACATTAAGATTGATAAGTCCCCAGGGCCAGACCAGATTTATCCTTGGTTGCTCCGGAAAGCGAGAAAGGAGGTTGCTAAGCCGCTGGCGAAGATCTTTGCTTCCTCACTTTCCACGGGAGTCATCCCGGAAGATTGGAGGGAGGCAAATGTTGTTGTTCTTTTCAAGAAAGGTAATAGGGAAATCCCTGGAAATTACAGTCCAGTCAGTCTTACGTCTGTGGTCAGCAATGTTTTGGAAAGAATTCTGAGGGATAGGATTTATGACTATTTGGAAAAGCATAGCGTGATTAAAGGGAGTCAGCATGGCTTTGTGAGGATTGAGTTCTTTGAGGAAGTCACGAGACAGGTTGACGAGGGTCGAGCAGTGGATGTAGTGTACATGGACTTCAGCAAGGCATTTGATAAGGTTCCCCATGGCAGGTTCATTCATAAAGTCAGGAGGTATGGGATATAGGGTGATTTGGCTGTCTGGATTCAGAATTGGTCGGCTGACAGGAGGCAGAGTGTGGTTGAAGATGGTAAGTATTCTGCCTGGAGGTCAGTGCTGAGTGGTGTCCCGCAGGGCTCTGTTCTTGGGCCTCTGCTCTTTGTAGTTTTTATAAATGAATTTGATGAGGAGGTTGAGGAGTAGGTTAGTATGTTTGCTGATGACACAAAGGTTGGAGGTGCCGTTGATAGTATCGAGGGCTATTGCAGGCTTCAGCGAGACATTGACAGTATGCAGAACTGGGCTGAGAAATGGCAGATGGAGTTCAACGTGGATAAATGTGAAGTGATGCATTTTGGAAGGTCGAACTTAAATGCTGAATATAGGATTAAAGGCAGGATTCTCGGCAGTGTGGAGGAACAGCGGGATCTTGGTGTTCAAGTGCATAGCTCCCTCAAAGTTGCCACCCAAGTGGATAAGGTTGTTAAGAAAGCATATGGTGTTTTGGCTTTCATTAACAGGGGGATCGAGCTTAAGAGCCGCGAGGTTATGCTGCAGCTCTACAAAACCCTGGTGAGACCACACTTGGAATATTGTGTCCAGTTCTGGTCGCCCTATTATAGGAAAGATGTGGAGGCTTTGGAGAGGGTGCAAAGGAGGTTTACCAGGATGCTGCCTGGACTGGAGGGCTTGTCTTACGAGGAGAGGTTGACTGAGGTCGGACTTTTCTCTCTGGAGAGAAGGAGGGAGAGAGGTGACCTGATCGAGGTGTACAAGGTAATGAGAGGCATTGATAGAGTCGATAGCCAGAGACCTTTCCCCAGGGCAGGATTGACTGCCACGAGGGGTCATAGTTTTAAGGTGTTAGGAGGAAGGTATAGAGGAGACATCAGAAGGAGGTTCTTCACCCAGAGAGTTGTGAGTGCATGGAATGGTTTACCAGTGGAAGTTGTGGAAGCAGAGTCATTAGTGACATTTAAGCGACTGCTGGACATGCACATGGACAGCAGTGAATTGAGGGGAATGTAGGTTAGGTTATTTTATTTTTGGATTAGGATTATTCCACGACACAGCATTGTGGGCCAAAGGGCCTGTACTGTGCTGTACTTTTCTATGTTCTCTATCATAATGAATGGTGGTGCTGGCTCGAAGGGCCGATTGGCCTACTCCTGCACCTATTGTCTGTTGTCTAAATCTGCCGACACTTTCCTCATCCAAGTCATCAGCATAAATCATAAATAATTGTGGCCCCAGCACTGATTCCTGTGACACTCTACTAGTTACAGGTTGACAGCCTGAAAATGTTGCCCTTAAACCAGCTCTCTGTCTTCTAATAGTTAGCCAAACCTCTATCCAGCTAATCTACTATATCCAACACAGTGCATTGTTAAGTGGCCTAATGTGTGATACCTTACTAAATGCCTTCTGAACATTCAAATATATCTACTGCTTCCCCTTTGTTAATCCTGCTTACCACCTCAGAGATGGAAACAGAACCAGCTTAGTCATTAGAAGACAGGGTGTAGTGGTAGGTGTTTTTCTAACTGGAGATCTGTGTCTCATTGTGTTCCACAGGGAATGGTGCATTTTCATTAATCCTGTTTGCAAGTGCATTTTACACCTTTTAGCCCTCCTCATTCCTACTTTCTTTATATTATTCATGGACTCCGTCTCCCATTTCTTAACCCTTACATATGCCTCCTTTTCATTTTGACTGAGCTCACAATTTCTCTTGTCATCCAAGGTTCCCAAATCGTGCCATCCACATCTTCCATTTTTGCAGAAATATGCTGGTCCTGAACTCTAATCAACTGACCTTCAAAAGATTCCCATGTGACATGTCAGGATTTACTCTCAAACAGCTGTACCCAATCTGCATTCCCCAGTTTCTACTTAATATTGTGGTTAAACTTCACCCCAGTTTAGTACTTTCACCCAAGGACTACTCATATCCTGATCCATATGTTATTTAAAACTTATGGTTTATGGTCACTGTTCCCAAAATGTTCCCTCATTGAAACTTCAATCACTTGGCCAGGATTATTCCCCAATACCAGGACTAGTACAGCCCCTTCCCTTGTTGGACTTTTACATATTGCTTTGAGAAACCTTTCTGGACACTCCTTAAAACAAAACTATTCCCCCCCCAAACACCCATTGAAGCTCCTGGCACTAAGGTAGTCCCAGTCAATACGGGGTAAGTTAAAATCACCCAAAACTCCAACAACCCTGTTGTTTTTATATTTTTCTGAGACTGTCCATGTCTCTGTTCCTCTATTACTTGCAGGCTATAGGGAGGTCTATAGTACAACCCCATCTAAGTAATTGCACCCTTGAATGTCAGAATAGGCTCAAAGAATTGAATTGTTTTCATTTTACATTTAAACCACAAGTTGATGATGATATTGGTGGTGTCTCACTTATTAGTGAAGTTATTGGTGTATTATCAATGACCTTTTCTGGTTTTACAGCTTAGGTGTATATCAGATTTGGATTCCGCTCCTTTTCACTTGCTTATACATTTGGGTCTCAGTGACAAATGAATGACCTCGGAGTCTTTGCTTCACCAACAACTTTTGCTGCGTTCAGGGTTTCTAAGATTAGATCCCTTACAAGTACAGTTTATCCTTGCAATGACTCAGACAAGGATTGGATGTGCTTGTTAAAGTCTTGGCCACCTCCTACCTGTGTGCCAGTGAGTAAGTTGTCTTACTGCCTCCTGGCCACAGTGTTTCTTGCTTCTTTTGTACTTTCTCCCATTGTGTAGCCCTGCAGATGATTTCATTTCAGCCTCAAAAGTTACAGCTTGGAGTGACATTGAGGCAATGTTTGGTCTTCCTTTGTTTTTCAGCTTTTTATGAAGGTTCTTTTATATGTCTAGATGTGTTTTCCAAGAGTAATGTGGTGATAAAGGTGACAAATTGAAAACCACACTGTTTTGGAAATTTCTTCAACACTCTTGTGGTGCTTCATGTAGATGGCAATTGTGATCTTTTTCACTTACACAACCTCTTCTAGGCATGGGTTCAGATCACACGATATCTGCCATCAAGTGCATCTTGTGGTTTCCAGAAGTTTAAGATAATCACAGTAGTCAACATGAAGTGCTTTTGTGCTCCTCAGGTGCTGCTTGGCCTGCTGTGTTCATCTAGCTCCACACTTTGTTGTCATGAAATGCTGGAGCATTCTTCAGATGCTTTCACAGATCTTATCATGTGCTGTTGAATGATATATTATTTGCTCGATGCACAAATAATGATGGGACACTCAACATACTTTTGTTTACACACAAGATGTCTGGTGCCCAAATCATATTCTAATCATGTAAAATATACCAACAAGAAAGACAAAATGTAAAATACTGCAGATGCACAGAATTCTTTAGGGGGATGGTGAGCTGCCAGAGGTCATAGTTCACATTGGTACCAACAACATAGGTCGAAAGAGGGATGAGGTCCTGCAGACCAAGTACAGGTAGTTAGGAAAGAGGCTGAATAGCAGGACCTTGAGGATAGTAATCTCTGGGTTG
The DNA here is from genome assembly GCF_030684315.1 of Stegostoma tigrinum. Taxonomy (NCBI): domain Eukaryota; kingdom Metazoa; phylum Chordata; class Chondrichthyes; order Orectolobiformes; family Stegostomatidae; genus Stegostoma; species Stegostoma tigrinum. Next base: position 131,632,355 of record NC_081357.1, on the reverse strand, counting down.
TTATCAGTGCCAAGTGCTAGTGAGGCAAAGAATAGAAAGATAGGTCAGATGAACATGTGGCAGAGGAGCTAGTGCAGGTTTCAGGGTTTCAGATTCTCGTATCATTGGGATCTCTTCTGGAGTAGGGGTGACCTGTACTAGGGGGAAAGGTTGCATCTGAACTGGAGGAGAACCAATTTCCTCAGAGGGACGTTTGCTATGTTACTCAGGAGGGTTTAAACTAGAGGGGCAGGGGGCTGGGAACCAGAGCAGCAGGTCACAAAGTGGAGGGATTACGGGGAAGGTAGATGCTAGGACCATTAACTCAGAAAGAAAGAACAGGCAGAGACTGGTAAAGGAACATGATTATACTAATGTGTTAAAGTGTGTTTCTTTCAATGCAGGGACAATTAAAGGTAAAGTAGATGAGCTTAGAGCCTGGATCAGTACATGGGACTATGATGTTGTGGCCATTACAGAGACTTGGTTGAGAGGGGGACAGGACTGGCTGCTCAATGTTCTAGGGTTTTGTTGTTTTAGATCAGGTAGAGAGGAAGGTAAAAGTGGTGGAGGAGTTGCATTGCTAAACAGGGATAATGTCACATCTGTACTCTGAGAGGACATGCTGGAGGCCTCATCTACTGAGGCAATATGGGTAGAGCTCAAAAATAAGGTGGATGTAATCACTCTGATATGTTTATACCGTAGGCTTCACAACAGCCGCCAAGTGATTGTGGAATAAATATGTAGGCAGATTGGTGACAAGAATGGCAAATTAAGGGACCATTGGATAATGGGAGAGGTTATGAATTTAGTCAAAAGGGAAAAAGAAGCATACAAAAAGTTTAGGAAGCTAAAATCAGACAGGGCACTTGAAGCATATAATGAAAGCAGGAAAGAACTCAAGCAGGGAATTAGGAGAGCAAGAAGGGATCATAAAATGACCTTAGCAAGTAGGATTGGAGAGAATCCCAAGGCATTCGATACATACTTTTAAAAACAGGAGGATAACTATAGAGAATGTAGGACCAGTCAAAGATAAAGGAAGGAACATGTGCTTAGAGGCAGAGGATGTGGGTGAGATCCTAAATGAATACTTTGCATCTATTCTCACCCAAAAAAAGGAAATGGAGCATAGTAAGATTTATGTGGCATGTGCTAATATGCTTGGGCATTTTGAAATCAAGAAAGAAGTGTTGTCGGGTCTCTTAAGGAGCATTAAGGTGGATAAGTTCCTAAGGTAGAGATGGTATCTACCTCAGGCTCTTGAAAGACGTAAGAGAGGAGATTGTTGGGACATTGACCAAGATCTTTGTATCCTCGCTAGCCACAGGAGAGGCCCTGGAGAACTGGCGAGTAGCTAATGTTGTTCCTCAGTTCAAGAAGGGAAATTGACATAATCCAGGAAACTACAGACCAGTGAGTCTCGCATTGGTGGTTGGGAAGCTACTGGAGAGAATTCTCAGAGATACGATTTATGCACATTTGGAAAAGTATGGCCTAATTAAGGACAGTCAGGGTGGCTTTGGGCAGGGCACGTCATGTTTTACTAACTTGATAGAATTTTTCAAGGAGGTGACGAAGGTGATTGATGAGGGTAGAGCGGTGGATATTGCCCACATGGAATTCTGTAAGGCTTTCGACAAGGTTCCTCATGGTAGGCTCATGCAGAAAATTAAGATCATGGGAAGCACAGTTACTTGCCTGTGTGGATTCAGAATTGCCTTGCCCATAGAAGACAGAAGGTAGTGGTGGAAGGGTGTTTTTCAGGCTGAAGGTCCCTGCTGACTCTGCTCTATTTTACCATGCACTCCACAATCTCATCCTTAATACAGGACTCTAAAATCTTACCAATGATTGAGATCGGGCTAACTGGCCTATAACTTCCTGTCTTCTGCCTCCCTTCCTTCTTAAGCACGGGTATTATCCTTCAACATTTCCCAGTCCTCTATGACCCTCCCTCATTCCAGAAATTCATGAAAGGTGCCTCTACAATCTCTTTGGTTATCTCCTTCAGCATTCTGGGTATAACCCATCCAGTCTGAGTGTTTTGTCCACCTTCAGACCTTTCACTTTCCCCAGAACCTTCTCCTTAATGATGGCCAATACACTCACCCTTGCCCCCAACTCTCTTGAAGTTCTGCTATAGTCCCTATAGTTGTCCCTTTATCTACTATGCTTGAAGTTAGATTCCTGACCTTTTCCATACTCTGTCCTAGTACTAGTTGTAGAAACTTTAACCTTTGCTGAGCCTTCCCCCCACACATGGTTCCTGTGGCCATTGTCAAAAGTCCCAAAAACTATGTTGCCTGCCTGGTGCCTGGGTTCAGGTTATTTCATCTGGGCTGCAGAGAAACTTAGAGTGGGAGGGGAAGATCTAGTTGTTGTGGTCCATGATATAGGTAGAAAGGAGAAAGAGGTTCTGCTAAGGGAGGAAGGAGGAAAGTTGACGTTTTGCGTTGGGACCCTTTCCTAATCCAAAACATCAACTTTCCTGCTCCTCTGATGCTGCCTGGCCTGCTGTGCTCCTTCAGCTCCACACTGTGTTATCACTAAATCAACAGACAAGATGCCCCAAGGGTTAGTTTTTGTGACTTCATACCACAAACTAAATGATGCGTAAAACAGATGAAAGCTGACTTTATCTTTGATCCTTCACTTCCTCCCTACAGGGCATACTTACTGTCAATGCAGCACCTATATAAATTGAGATTGTAAATGCCTTAAAAGAATTGCAAGTTGAAAACATGAATCCTCCCACTCTGGTACACAGCAGAAAATCATCAGTTGCTTCATCACTTTTTTTTATGTTCCTGATCAGTTAGCGTCAATAAACTCGATTTCTGCAGTGTATTTCTCTGTGTATTTATTCAGCAACTGGGATCTTACATGATCTCTTGTGTAAGATCTTTTTGAAAGGATGGACATTTTAATTGTCTGACAGATTATATTTTCATGGTGTTGTTTCTGGGTAAGTCAACGTTTGTTATTTTTCCCACAGTTCTGTTTTGAGATACTGAACTCCTGTTCTCACTGTGAAGAATACTGCTGAGAATATATAAGCTCTGGTCAGATCACATTTGGAGTAATGTGAGCTGTTTGGAGTATTGTGGCTGTCCAGTAGAAGACAGAGGATAGTAGTAGATGGAAAGTCTTCAGCCTGGAGCTTAGTGACCAGTGGTGTTCTGCAGGGATCTGCTCTAGGACCTCTGCTTTTTGTGATCTTTATAAATGACTTGGATGAGGAAGTGGAAGGGTGGGTTAGTAAGTTTGCCGATGGCATGAAGTTTGGTGGAGTTGTAGACAGCATGGAAAGCTGTTGTAGATTGCAACGGCACATTTTCAGGATGCAGAGCTGGGTGAAGAAGTGGCAGATGGAATTCAATCCAGAAAAGTGTGAAGTGATTCATTTAGAAGGTCAAAATTGAACACAGGGTTAATGGCAAGATTCTCAGCAGTATGGAGGGAACAGAGGGATCTTGGGGTCCATGTCCATAGATCATCAAAGTTACTACCCTAGTTGATAGAGTTGTGAAGAAGGTTTTGTGGTGTGTTGCTTTCATTGGCAGGGGAATTGAGTTTACGAGCCACGAGGTTATGCTGCAGCTCTATAAAACTCTGGTTAGACCACACTTGAAATATTGTGTTCAGTTCTGGTCACTTCATTATAGAAACGATATGGAACCTTTAGAGAGGGTGCAGAGGAGATTTACCACGATGCTGCCTGGACTGGAGGGCAGGTCTTATGAGGAAAGGTTGAGGGAGCTAGGGCTTTTTTCATTGGAGTGAAGAAGGATGAGAGGTGACTTGTTAGAGGCATACAAGATGATGAGAGGCATAAATAGAGTGAACAGCAGAGACTTTTTCCCAGGGCGGAAATGACTATTGTGAGGGTGCATGATTTTAAAGTGATTGGAGGAAGGTATAGGGGAGATGTCAGAGGTAGGTTCTTCACTCCGAGAGTGGTGGGCATGTGGAATGTGCTGCTAGGAGTGGTAGTGGAGTCAGATACTTTAGAGACTTTTAACGACTCTTGGATAGGCACGTGGAGGATTGTAAAATATAGGATATGCAAGGTAGAGTGATCTTAGTACGATAATAGGTTGGCACAACATTGTGGGCTGAAGGGCCTGTACTGTACTGTACTGTTCTATGTTCTACTTTTTGGGCCCCATATATAAGGAACAATATGCTGACATTGGAGGGAATCCAGAGGAGGATTAAAAGAATGATCTTGGTACGAAGGTCTTGTCATACGAGAAGTGGTTGAGGACTCTGAGTCTGTACTCGATGGAGTGTGGAAGGATGAGGAGTGATCTGATTGAAACTTACAGATTACTGAGAGGCCTGGAACGAGCGGATGTGGAGAAGATGTTTCCACTAATAGGAGAGAAGAGAACCTGAGGACACAGCCTCAAAATGAAGGGACGACCCTTTAGAACTGAGATGAGGAGGTTTCTTCAGCTGGATGGTGGCGAATCTGTGGAACTCATTGCTACAGAGGGTTACGGAGAATCATTGAGTGTATTTAAGATGGAGATAGACAAATAGATTCTTGATTAGTAAGGGGATTGAGGGTTACAGGGAGAAGGCAGGACAATGGAGTTGAGAAACATAAGTGAAATGATTGAATGGCAGAGCAGACTCAGTGGGCTGAATGGCCTAATTCTGCTCTTTTACCTTAAGGTCTATGGTCTTATCTGGGATCTCTGACTTAAGCACCAGCAATATTCCTGTATTCCTGAGGTGAGAATTCTTAATGAAGACAAAGAAAATTGATAGACATTGAAATGAGAAAATGTATACATTAGTTGTAGACAGAACAATCAAGGCTGGGATTGGACTGCACTTAGTCCCAGATATTGCATTCTTTCGATGAAGGAGGACCTAGCTTGGGATTAGACTTACACTTCTGCATTGTTCTTAAATTACAGCATGTGGTGAGAAATATCTGCACATATAGCTGAATGTTGTGAAATGTTGTTGTTCAGTATTCTTTAACAAAAATGCATGTATAATTCTAAACAAAAATAGAAAGGGCTGACAGTTTGGGACCAGATGAAGGACCATTTTGGATGGGGCTGGTTGAAGTTCCAATACAATGAATATAATGAATCATGGCTACAGTAGAGCCCCTCATTCCTGAGCGCACATTGTTTAATTGCTGTCTAAAATATTTGCAAGGAGGGCAGCCGTGGGAAAACTAGAATGCAAAAGGATGTTCCACTCTGTAGAATGTAATCACAGTACACAAGGAAATGTAGCAATGCCAATACATATGCAGTATTGAGCGGCTGTAAGTATATTGGTATTGTGAAGCAACATGTTAATCTGTTTGTACTAAACTTTGTAATTTTCTTATGAAAGGAGTGGATATTTTTAGTCTTCATAAAGGATAAAGGAAATTATTGCTGGAATGGTTCAGATCTTTGGCCTCCCACTGTCAGTATCAAACATCAAGTAAAATATAACTCAACACAGATGCAATGTGTTGTAACCAGAATCTCAGAAAATTGGTCATAGAGCCATGAAGATCTACAGCACAGAGATGCCAGATCAACCTAGCTACTCTTTCCGAAACTAACCTTGTAAACAAAGGGCAACTGAGGAAGTGAAAGGTGGTTACAACTTCTTCTGGAAAGGGAAGGCTGCTGATGAACCTGGAATACATGGTGTTGGATTCACAGTTAAGAACCAGCCCATCAGTTGTCTGTCTGAATGTCCTATGTTGATCAACGACTGACCAATGACCATCCACCTGATGCTGACAAACGACCAGAAGGCTGCAGTTGAAATCACTTATGCCTCAACCCTTGACGCTGAGGAGGAAGTAAAGGAGACTTTTCTATGCCAACCTTGACACACTGTTGTCAGGAATTCCCAAGGAGGAAAAGGAAATTCTTCTTAGAGACTTCAATGTCAGGTTTGGTTAAGACCACAACCTTTGGAATGGTACCATAGGAGGGAATGTATTGGCAACATCAACTCCAACGGACCTTCCATCTCACAATATGTGCTGAGTACAACCTCACCATCATAAACACACTCTTCCATCAGAAAAGCAAAATCAAGGCATCTTGGAGGCAGCCAAACTCAAAACAATGGCATCTCATTGATTATGGCATTGTTCTCTCCAGGGACTATTGGGATATGAATGTCACCAGGATTATGATTGGCTCAGATGACTTCAGGACTGATCACTGCCTTATCCAGTCCACGATATCCATCAGACTACACAGAAAGAGGAGGGTTCAGAAAAGCAGACCCAGCCAAGGTTCAACAACGAGAGCCTGGGAGATGCAGTCACCATGCAGAATCTACAGGCCTCACTTGCTAAAACCCCACCTCAGGAATCCCCAGAGGACATAGGAGGACACTGGAGTCTGCTTAAAATCAACCATTCTCTGAGCCTGCAACAACACTCTCAGGTACAAGGTGAGAAACCATCAGCACTGGTTCTATGAGACAGAATTTGAACAGCTGATCTCTAAGAAAAGAACAACTTTCTGTGACTAGACAATTTCATCAACTACAAGACCAAAAGAAGGGACAAAACTAAGATTGATGACAAGAAGAGGGTAAGGGAACTCAAAAATAAATGGTGGGGTGATAAGGCCTTGGAAATCCAACATTTGGCAGAAGCCAATGACAAAAGACGCTTCTTCAGCACACCAAGGCAGTGTACAGTCCAAGCTACCATGGTCTAAACCTCTTGCACTCTAAAGACAGACAAAAACTTCTCAAGGACAATGAGGCAATAAACACCTGCTGGGAAGAATGCACTTCCCAGAACACCTCAACCATAACTTGAAAATTATCGACCAAGTCCCCCAGAAATCCATGCAACATGACATGTAAGAACCCCCAAGCATGACCAAATGCCAGGAGCCTAAGAAACAACAACACTGCTCATACTGATGTGATTCCTGCAGAGGTCAGAATAGAGGGTGGCTCACAGCTCCATGGATATATACATGTTTAGTCCTTGAGGGTTTGGCTCAAAGAAGAACTCAGTTGGAGCTCAGGGATGTTCTGATTCTGACCTTATTCAAAAAGGGCGACAAGGCTGACTGTAGGAATTACAGAGGCTTCTCCCTTCTGTCACTACTGGCAAAGTACTTGCCTGTGTCATCGCCAGTAGATTTCTGCCATTATCTGAGGAAATACTCCCCGAATCACCGTTTGGCTTTCACTGGTTCAGAGGAACAACAGAGATGATCTTCCCAGCAAATCAATTACAAGAAAAATGTCAGGAAGAGAAGCAACTGCTTTACATAGCCTTCATTGGCCTAACTAAATCCTTCGATGCAGTTAATCGCCAGGCTCCCTGGTGGATACTGTCATGATGTGGTTACTCCATTAAGTTGAGCAAGATGATGACATATCCGCGACAGCATTTAGCAACTATGAATTGGAGCCTGAGGCTTCCACCATGGAGATGGAGGTCAAGCAGGGCTGCATCTTCGTACCCACCCTGTTCACCATCTTCATTGCTGCCATCCCCCATCTTACTGGTTAAAACTTGCACAAGGGAATTCAAATATTTAACTTATGGACAGCAGGCTGTTCGACATTTAGTAGGTTCGAGGCCAAGGGCAAGGTTTCCAACGCCTCCATCTTGGAGCTTCAATATGCTGACGACAAAGCCATTGCGGCACACTCTATGGAAGATCTCCAGTTCATCTCAAATGGCTTTGCCGAGGTGTACGAGCTCCTAGGCCCGACCCTTAACAAGGAAAAGATTCTAATACTCCATCAACCACCACCCAGCAACCCCATCAACCCTCGTAGGGTCAATAACCATCCCCTTGAAAACATGGTTCACTTCCCAGACCTCAATAGCCTTCTCTCCCCAAAGTCCCACATTAATGCAGAAATACAACAGAGTCTGAGCTGTGCCAGTGCCCAATTCAGAAGAAGGATGTTTGAAAACCGTGAACTACAGGCCCAGACAAAAATTCTGGTCTACAAAGCCATTGTCTTTCCCACACTGTTATATGGAGCTGAAACATGGGCTACCTACAGAGGGAACCTTAAACTACTGAGACACCACCACTAGAGATCCCTACACAAAACATCCCTCAAATCACCTGGGAAGACAAGCGCACTAACACCAGTGTCTTGGAGGAGGTATCACTAGCATCATCATTCACCAGCAACTCCAATGGAATGGCCATGTCTCCGAATGCCCAACTCACACCACAGATCATGTAGGCCCAGATGAAGGAAAGTCAAGCATGTCCTTCATCACCAAAAGAAATACAAGATAACATCCAGATTAATCTCAAGCAATTCCATGTCAACATCAATAACTGAGAGGCCATGGCTACAAACCGCCATCACTGTGGAAACATCATATAGCAGTGAGTTATACACCATAGAAACAATCTCCACCACGCCGCTGAACAGAAGGGAGTCTTGCACAAGGTCAAACATCTGGAAGGCCCACCCACCACCACCTCTAACTACCATTACCCCTTACCAATGCCCACAATAGATTCTGTGAATCCCAGATTGGCCTCTTCAGCCATCTGAAGACCCACAAATACACGAGCTGATAAAGGACACTTGATTTGAAGGTTTGCCAAAAAAAAGGTAGACAGCACAGAAAACAGTTTATGGGCCCATCATGTCCACACCAGTCAAAACAATCATCTCACTATTGTAATCCCATTTTCCAGCACTCAGCCCAAAACCTGGCATGCCTTGGCATCACAAGTACATATCTAAATATTTCTTAAATTGTAACGAGGGTTTATGCCTCTACCACCCTTAAAGACAGTGAGTTTCAGATTCCCACCATCCTCTGGATGAAAAAGTTTTTCCTCACATCTCTTAACCTTCTGCCTTTTACCTTAAATCAATCCCCTGGTCATTGATCCATCCACCAAGAGGAAAAATTCCTTCCTGTTGACCCTGTCTATGCTGCTTATAATTTTGTATATCTCAATCACGTCCTCTCTCAAACTGCTCTGCTTTGATAAAAACAACCCCCGTCTGTCCAATCTTTCTTCATCACTGAAACAAAAGTAATTTTTTGTTAATTTCCCACACAGACCTCATTCTGCCCTCTTCAATAAATAGTCAACATTTATTCTGAGAGTTTGGATACTCACAAAATATAATTAATGAACATTCAAAAATAGTAGAACTGCCGGTGCTGAAGAATCTGATAACAAAGTGTAGAGCTGAATGAACACAGCAGGCGAAGCAGCATCAGAGGAGCAGGAAAGCTGACATTTCGGGCCTGGACCCTTCTTCAGAAAGCGGGGAGGGGAAGGAGATTCTGAAATAATTGGGGAGAGAGGGAGGTGGATGGAAGATGGATAAAGGAGCAGATAGGTGGAGAGGAGATGGACAGACCAGGGAGGTGGGGATGGAGCCAGTGAAGGTGAGTGTAGGTGGGGAGTTAAGATGGAGTTGTTCAGTCTAGAGGAGAAAGTCAGGTCAAGGAGGTGGGGATGAGGCTGGTACGTAGGAGGTGGGGGTGGGGGTTGAGGTGGGAGGAACATATAGATGAGAGAAAAGATGGGCGGGTCAGGGAGGCGGGGAAAAGCTGGGCTGGTTTTGGGATGCAGTCGGGGGAGGGGAGATTTTGAAGCTTGTGAAGTCCACATTGATACTATTGGGCTGCAGGGTTCCCAAGCAAAATATGACGTGCTGTTCCTGCAACCTTCAGGTGGCATCGTTGTGGCACTGCAGGAGACCCAGGATGGACATGTCGTCCAGCTTCAAATTCTCCCTGCCCCCGACCTCATCCCAAAACCAGCCCAGCTCATTCCCACCTCCCTGACCTGTACATCGTTGCTCCCACCTCAACCCCTATCCCTACTTCCTACCTACCAGCCTCATTCCCGCCTCCTTGATCTGTCTATCTTCCCTCGACTGACTAACCCCCATCCCAACTCTCCATCTATACTCACCTTTACTGGCTCCATCCCCACCTCCCTGACCTGTCAATCTCCTCTCCACCTCCCTGCTCCTTTACTCATCTTTCATCTACCTCCCCCCCATTTATTTAAGAACCCTCTTCCCCTCCCCCATTTCTGCAGAAGGGTCCAGACCCGAAACATCAGCTTTCCTGCTCCTCTGATGCTGCTTGGGCTGCTGTGTTCATCCAGCTCTACACCTGGTTATTTCATGGATATTCTGATGTAGTGCAAACTGAATTCCAGCCAACAAAAGGCTTTAATCGTCTTGGTTTTAACTAGATTTAAACACTGACCCTACACCAAACACTAATAGTTGAAGAATAGAAAAGTTATGGCATGCACTACAAAAGTTCGTATTAAAGCAATTGTTATGCTGTTATAGAACATAGAACATTACAGCACAGTACAGGCCCTTCGGCCCTCGATGTTGTGCCCACCTGTCATACCAACCTCAAGCCCATCTAACTTACACTATTCCATGTACGTCCATATGCTTGTCCAATGACGACTTAAATGTACCTAAAGTTGGCGAATCTACTACCGTTGCAGGCAAAGCGTTCCATTCCCTTACTACTCTCTGAGTAAAGAAACTACCTCTGACATCTGTCCTATATCTTTCACCCCTCAATTTAAAGCTATGCCCCCTCGTGCTTGCCGTCACCATCCTAGGAAAAAGACAATCCCTATCCACCCTATCTAACCCTCTGATTATTTTATATGTTTCAATGTCAAAGTCATTTTCAGAAAATTTACATCCAGCATGCAGAATCCCTAACATATTACATGATTCTGTGTTTACAACACTGTGATATGCTTTCTAAATCTTTAGAAAGTTTTTACTTCCACAAGACTTAAGGGTTTGTGGTTCTAAACATATTGCAGCCCTTTCAATTTCTTCTGAGAGATCAACTGGCTCGCCATCACTAGGAGCAAGAGGGTTTCAGGTGGTAATTACCCATTTCAAGTTCTAACAATGTATGGGATTATTTTGCCTAAAATAGCTCAGTCTACCTTCCAATGCACTGATGTGTAGTTAAATTAATTAGAGTGAACTCATTACTACAAACTCACTGAGAGTTTATGCATTGTGGTATTGAATTAGCAGACAAAACTTAAGATTCAAATTCATAATTAGCAATTATAAATAGCAGGAATAAAGTATATATTGTGGCTCAGTGGTTGTCCTTTGGACAAAAAGTCTGAGTTCCTTTTTCCTAGGGTGGTGGAATCCAAAACTAGAGGGCATAGTTTTAAGATGAGAGGCGACTGATTTAAAAAGGACCTGAGGGGTAATTTTTTCATAGAAAATAGAATCCCATTCCCTCCCCCACCGACACTCAGTGTGGAAGCAGGCCATTTGACCCATTGAGTCCTTGTTGGCCCTCCAAAGAGCATCTTACCCAGACCTGCACTCTATCCCTAAGATCTTGCATTTCCTATGGCTAACCCACAAGCATCCATTCCCTCCCCCACTGACACTCAGTGTGGAAGCAGGCCATTTGACCCATTGAGTCCTTGTTGGCCCTCCAAAGAGCGTTTTACCCAGACCTGCACTCTATCCCTAAGATCTTGCATTTCCTATGGCTAACCCACAAGCATCCATTCCCTCCCCCACTGACACTCAGTGTGGAAGCAGGCCATTTGACCCATTGAGTCCTTGTTGGCCCTCCAAAGAGCGTTTTACCCAGACCTGCACTCTATCCCTAAGATCTTGCATTTCCTATGGCTAACCCACAAGCATCCATTCCCTCCCCCACCAACACTCAGTAGCAGCAGTATGTACAATCTACAAGATGCACTGCAGAAATTCACCAAAGATCCTCAGATAGCACCTTCCAAACCATGACCATTTGCATCTGAAAGGACGAATGCAGTTACATAGGGACACCATCACCTCTAAGTTCCCTTCCAAGCCACTCACCATCGCTGTGCCTTCATTATCATTGGGTCAAAATCCTGGAAATCCCTCCCTAATAGCGTTGTGGGTCAACCCACAGCAGGAGGATGGCAGTGGTTCAAGAAGGCAGCTCACCACCACCTTCTCAGGGGCACATAGGGATGGACAAGAAATGTTGGCACAGCCAATATCCCACAAATGAATCGAAAAAAAAATTCACCAAGCCTGCACATCCCTGGATATTATGGGCAACTTAACATGGCCAATCCATCTAACCTGCACATCTTTGGAGTGTGGGAGGAAACACACAAACTCCACACAGATAGACAACTGAGGGTGGAATAGAACCTGGGTCCCTGACACTGTGAGGCAGTTCTGCTAACCACCAAGATGGGTGGTATGTATACGGAATGAGCCGCCAGAGGAAGTAGTGGAGGTTGGTACATTAACAATATTTAAAAGGAATCTGGGTATATGAATAGGAAGGGTTTAGAAAGATATGGACCAAATGCTGGCAAACGGGACTAGGTCAGATTGAGATGTTTGGTCAGCATGGTTGAGTTGGACTGAAGAGTTTGTATCTGTGCTGTATGACTCTAAGTCCCACCTACCCTGTTTTTTACAAGTTTATTCACTGATTCAAGAATCTCTTTATTTTATCAACATGCCTTCCAACAAATTGTCTGCTTCAAGCAGTTGATTTTGCTTTTATTTTACAATAAGAATATTTTTTATGATTTGTCAATTGCAAGGAAATAAACTATCACTGGAATGGCCCATTTGAAACTTCACTTTGGCAAAGGCTTGTTTTCTGTTTCTGCCAAGTAGTCAGTGCGTCAGCTGCATTTCAGCCTTTTGCTGCATTGGATTGCTGTTTACATTGGGCCAGATATTGCTGGAGTGCAGCATAACTTTCTGTGATGGGTAGTTGTGGAAGCGGAGTCATTAGTCGTGGAAGCGGAGTCATTAGTGACATTTAAGCGACTGCTGGACATGCACATGGACAGCAGTGAATTGAGGGGAATGTAGGTTAGGTTATTTTATTTTTGGATTAGGAATATTCCATGGCACAACATCGTGGGCCGAAGGGCCTGTACTGTGCTGTACTTTTCTATGTTCTATGTTCTATTGTACTGGAGGTTTAGTGCATCCTTCAGCTCGGAGAGATTTGGTTGAAAGTACCAGCTGGAACAGAGTGGCGGGCAGTGGGGCATTAGGGATGACAGTGAAGAGAAGGGTAACCAGTACAGCACCTTAACCAATGATACCTAAGGACAGTAAGAAACAGCCAGGAAAGCAACAGCGAAAGAGGGCAAGTCAAATCACAAAAAGAAATAAAATTGAAAATGTAATTATGAGAAAGTGTGGAGGTGAAAGGAAAGGTAAGAAAAGAGTATAAAGCATTTTTAAAAATCTTTAACAGTCGTGCCTGCATATAGGAATGAGAGAAACCGTTTTCACTGTTCCCTTTAACAGTCGTACCTGCATATAGGAATGAGAGAAACCGTTTTCACTGTTCCCTTTAACAGTTGTGCCTGCATATAGGAATGAGAGAAACCGTTTTCACTGTTCCCTTTAGAGCAAGAAAGATGGATTGGTTACTCAACAGACCTAACTTTCAGTGCAAGTTTTAAAAGTAGTTAATGTGAAAATGCAATGTAAAAATAATAGGGAATCGAAGGGAAAGATAATGCTTGTTTAATGTTAAAATGTGGTAAAACTCATGGCTTAACTGTGAGAAGGTACTGGTCAATTTTCGCATTAATAATGATATGCATCATTAATGCAGCATCATTTTTCAGCAACATCTGGCCCATTAATTCTGGTTAATAAACTTTTAGCGACAAATTATATCTTGTGCCAAACACACTTTATAGACATTGCAATATATCGAGGTTAAATTTTACCAAGCCTATGAAGTGTTTCCCTTTTCAAAAAAAATCACAGAATGGAAACTAAGATAACAAAGTGTGGGGCTGGATGAACACAGCAGGCCAAGCAGCATCTTAGGAGCACAAAAGCTGATGTTTTGGGCCTAGACCCTTCATCAGAGAGGGGGATGGGGAGAGGGTTGTGAAATAAATAGGGAGAGAGGGGGAGGCGGACTGAAGATGGATAGAGGAGAAGATAGGTGGAGAGGGGAGTATGGGTAGGGAGGTAGGGAGTGGATAGGTCAGTAGGGGGAGGATGGACAGGCCAAGGGGACGGGATGGGGCTAGTAGGTAGGTAATGGATGTGCGGTTTGAGGTGGGAGGAGGGGATAGGTGAGAGGAAGAACAGGTTAGGCAGGCGGGGACGAGCTGGGCTGGTTTTGGGATGCAGTGGGGGGAGGGGAGATTTTGAAGCTGGTGAAATCCATATTGATACCATTGGGCTGCAGGGTTCCCAAGCGGAATATGAGTTGCTGTTCCTCCAACCTACGGGTGGCATCGTTGTGGCACTGCAGGAGGCCCAGGATGGACATATCGTCTAAGGAATGGTAGGGGGAGTTCAAATGGTTCGCGACGGGGAGGTGCAGTTGTTTGCTGCGAACCAAGCGTAGGTGTTCTGCAAAGCGGTCCCCAAGCCTCCGCTTGGTTTCCCCAATGTAGAGGAAGCCACACCATGTACAGCGGATGCAGTATACCACATTGGCGGATGTCCAGGTGAACATCTGCTTGACGTGGAAAGTTGCGGCCCTTGAAGAACGTGGACACCTGGGATATGCAGGAGTGGAATGCCTCATCCTGGGAGCAGGTGCGGCGGAGGCGGAGGAATTAGGAATAGGGGATGGAATTTTTGCAGGAAGGTGGGTGGGAGGAGGTGTATTCCAGGTAGCTGTGGGAGTTGGTGGGCTTGAAATGGACATCGGTTTGTAGGTAGTTGCCTGAGATGGAGACAGAAAGGTCTAGGAAAGTAAGGGATGTGTTGAAGATGGTCCAGGTGAACTTGAGGTTGGGGTGGAAGGTGTTGGTGAAATGGATGAACTGTTCAAACTCCTCTTGGGTGCATGAGGTGGCGCTGATACAGTCATCAATGTAATGGAGGAAGTGGCGGGGTTTTGGGCCAGTGTAGGTGTGAAAGAGGGACTGTTCCACATAACCTACAAAGAGGCAGGCATAGCTTGGGCCCATGCGGGTACCCATGGCCACCCCCTTAGTCTGTAGGAAGTGGGAGGAAATGAAAGAGAAGTTGTTGATGGTGAGGACGTGTTCAACTAGGCGGAAGAGGGTGTCGGTGGAGGGGGACTGATCGGGTCTGCGGGACAGGAAGAAGCGGAAGGCCTTAAGGACATCTGCATGAGGAATGCAAGTGTGTAGGGACTGGACGTCCATGGTGAAAATGAGGTGTTGGGGACCGGGGAGTTGGAAGTTCTGGAGGTGGTGGAGGGCGTGGGTGGTGTCACGGACTGGAAACTATTGGGTTGAATCTTACCATTTTTTAGCTAAGTGCCATCTTTGTTGGGTTGCTTGAAAATTTCTCTCCATGAGACCTCATGAGTTTTCTCATGCAATTGTCTCCAACTGACCTTACAAACTACCTATTGTGAAGACCCTCTCATCTGGTGCTAGCTTGATTATACGACTCACAGCGACCAGAAGAAGTCTGTAACTGCTGGGCTATGCCAGAATAAACTGGCTTCCTCAACACTGGAACAATTTTAAATGGCTGTTACACATCCAGTGAAGCAATCCAGGGCTGCCCTACATAGTTTGTGACATTTGCTACAAACTCAGAATAGAAGGGGAAATTGGTGCCCTGCTTTTCAGACAGAGAAAGAATATCCTGGTGAACAGGGTGTTGTGGAGGGGCATTATTGATTAGCCCTAGACCTGGTAGTGTGTCCACAACATCAGACCCTACCAGATGGTCCAAAGTTACCACCTGGATCCCTGCAGTTTCATCTATTTGGAGGAATGCCTAGCAGTGTAGGAAACAGGTCAATGATAGAGCGGGTGCCACTAACTTCTATCTGTTATCTCAACACTCTGTCTCTGCTAATGCATTCACCTCCTACCAAGGCATGTGGTGTACCACTCTCAGAATTGCATGCAATATCTTCCCTCACTTGCTGTTCCTAACCCCCCAACCCAGACCACCCAAATTACTAACCCTATGTGGCCTACTCACTCATTCAAAATACTTCATCGCCTTTCCCTCAACCTGTATCCCCCCTTAATCCCTCACTTCCTTTCGGTGCAGGAGGAGAAAGAGACAAGATGGTGATGTCATGTCGTTGTCAGCAACATGCCCCCCCCCCCCCCCCCGACTGGTGATTGCTGACAACTGTGACAAGCAGTCTGGCTTTGGGCCTACACCAAAAGGCAAGGCAGGGGAAGGCAGAAGGCTGAGAGCATCCAAGGAGGTGCAAGTTAGATGAGCATTAGGAGACTAAGCAAGCAGCCCTGAGATGCAGCCAGGCCCAGTCTGTGTGCAGTTTTCCCTTGCGTCAAGCATTACAATGAGAGGGGCTGGTGCATTCCAAGGAGTAGCACTGAAATAAGAAACATACTGGAATTGGGTCAGAGATATGGCATGAGGGTAAACAGAGGAAGGCATGTAGCAGATGCCAATGTGCATGGCTGTAATGGGAATTCTTGGCATCTAGTTACGATTTGTTCTATTGTACGATAGGAAAGTGCATACTTTTAAGGTGAGATTTAGTGTTAATAAGTGTGATAACAAGCAATGATCTCCATTAATAGGCATCTTGCCACTCTCCAACAAAAGCCTCGTTGACAGCCTGAACTGTGTTGGAAAATGCAATAAGTTGCTTCTGACATTAAGAAAAGCCTCATTAAACTTCTCACATAATTTGCACGGATTTCTCAGTACAGCCCGCGTTGTCCAGGGCACTTTAAGATTTCAACCATAGTGTTGATTCCAATCTCTTTGAAGTCTGAAGAATAAAGAGACATATCAAGGTAAATTGAAGAAAAATCTTGAACAACATTGCAGCAAATCTAAAGCTTTATGTAAAAGCTGAAATTTTAAAGGCAGAAGTCCCCATTGCTTACAACACAAGACAGTTTCACTCTTAATTCCCTTTTTCAGTGTGCTTCTCCATCTGTCTTGGAAACCCAAGTATACTCAGTAAGCATAGGCTTCATTTTGGAAAAGTGAGCAGGATTATTTGGATGGTACCTTTATGATGCTATTATCATGACACAAGCAACTCTGCTGGCAAATAACTTAGTGCATAAGACCATAACACATAGGATGGGAAATTAGGCCATTCAGCCCATCGAATCTGCTCTGCCATTCAATCATGGTTGATAAGTTCCTCAACCCCATTCTCCTGCTTTCTCCCTGTAGCCCTTGATTCCCTTGATAATCAAGAACCTATCTATCTCAGTCTAAAATGTATTCAATGACCTGGCCTCCACAGCCTTCTGTGGCAGGGAATTCACCACTCTCTGGCTGAAGACGTTTCTCCTTATCTCTGTTCTAAAAGGTCTTCCCTTTACTCTGAGGCTGTGCCCATGGGTCCTAGTCACTCCTTCCAATGGAAGCATCTTCCCAACATCCACTCTGTACACACCATTTAGTATTCTCTAAGTTTCAATTAGATTCCTCCTCATCCTTCTAAACGCCAATGATTATAGCCCCAGAGTCCTCAAATGTTCCTCATATGTTAAGCTTTTCATTCCTGGGACCATTCTCATGAACCTCCTCTGAACCCATTCCAAGGCCAGTACATCCTTCCTGACAGAGTGCAACATGTCTTGCATGTGGTGGATTAGTGATCTGCTTTCTTTGAAGTCAGGAAAAGTGAGAAATTAGGATTATTGTTACATGTGTTTCACATGAGTGCCCTTTGAGGTACAAAGTAGCATGGAAGGGTCTAGGCCCGAAACGTCAGCTTTTGTGCTCCTAAGCTGCTGCTTGGCCTGCTGTGTTCATCCAGCTCCACACTTTGTTATCTGCAGGGCACACATCTGCTTAGGAGGAGAGTGATGCTGGGCACTGCACTGGGATTAGTATTTGCACACATGTAGTCAACATTCACCATCATATAAGGAGCATCAGAACATAGTATCAATGAGTGAGCAATGCTGATTTTCTACTCGCACCCACTCTCCACATTGCACACATTCAGCTGCAAGAAAGACCCCAGCCGCACCCCCAGCTACCTACTAACCCCAGCCGCACCCCCAGCTACCTACTAACCCCAGCCGCACCCCCAGCTACCTACTAACCTCATCCCACCTCCTTGACCTGTCCGTCTTCCCTGGACTGACCTATCCCCTCCCTACCTCCCCACCTACACCCTCTCCACCTATCTTCTTTGCTCTCCATCTTCGGTCCGCCTCCCCCTCTCTCCCTATTTATTCCAGTTCCCTCCCCCCATCCCCCTCTCTGATGAAGGGTCTAGGCCCGAAACGTCAGCTTTTGTGCTCCTGAGATGCTGCTTGGCCTGCTGTGTTCATCCAGCCTCACATTTTATTATCTTGGAATCTCCAGCATCTGCAGTTCCCATTATCTCTCATAAACCAGTTGCAGCTGGTTGCTGATTGGTTCATTATGCATGTTGCTGTAATTCTTCAAGTTGTGATTTCTATAATTACTTCAATTTTTAGAGGTCTACAGGAAGTGTTGTTGCAGTGTTCAATAAGCTTTTGCTGATTTAAGGGTTTTTGCAGCATTCAATTCCTCCCAGACTATAGTACTCAGCTGGAGATTTCCTTTGGAACTTAACACAACTTGGCAAATCAACAATGAACACAAACGCTGCTATTAGAGAGGAGTAGGGAGGAGTTAGGGAGCAGGTGGTGTTGGGGCTACAAGCCAAGAAGGACACTCAACAAGAGTCATTATCAGCCGCTGAATATTCAGCAAGCAGTTCTCCTTACAGAACCTCGTTGAGAAATGACCAATGATCTGTTCACATTTCAGTAAGGACACTATAACTGAAATTGCTGTGGTCACTACTGACATTGGCAGTGACTGCTGTGATGAACAATTATGCACCTGTTCCTTCCAGACTGGAGATATTTGCAATATTTTGCAGTTTTATGTTCACTTTTGTGGAAAGAAGGTCACTGAGGCTCACTGTTCACTGAACATTCATTCATTCAGAGCAGGGCAGTTGATAGGTTGCAGCATTTGAAGATCCATTTCCTGACCTTGTTTACTGAGGTGAGACAATGGAACGTCTTGTGGCACTGCATCTCAGTCTTTGGGATTTGGCCCACCATATTGACTGCTGACTGTTGCCTCTACGGCTGAAGGATATATTACCTTCTACAGTTACAGGAGATCTCTCCTCCCTTCCACCTCCTTCACCAACACCATCAGTCCAGAATTTGGAAATCTTGGATACTTGCTTTCTAATGTTGTGCAATGACACATTTTTCCCAGGTCAGCGCATTTTCAACAACTCCCAGCACCTGGTCCAGCTGATATTGGACCTCATAGGCTAGTTTTGAGGAGTACGTGTCATCTTTAAGTGGTACTAATCACTCATTATATTGACCCTGTGTTGATAAACAGCATGGTAAGTGTTGGCTTGTCACAAAGATTGTGGAAACAAGCAACCATCAAAAAAGGATGCAGTTAATTGCACATTATTATTGCCAGGGTCACTTCAGACAGATCCAGTCTCGACATCTTGGTCTTAATAATTCTTCACAAGAGTTCATATCTTGTCAATAATATAAACATTTTCAAGTGCCTCCAGGGAAAATTGTGCATTTCTTTGTGTTTGGAAAATTACAGAACTTTACTAATATGGTTCCCATGTCAAAGGTTTTGTATGAGACCCTGCCTAGGTAGCTTGCTAAATAAGTATCTCGGACAACTATCAATATCGTTCTTGACCTGCTCAAATTCTCAGTATTAGACCTACTTTGTGCAATCAGTGTAGAGCTAAATGAGGAAAGTTTCTTGGACAGCCCTCCTGCGTCTGCAACTCACAGCTAAGTCTCATTGCACAAAATCATTTTCAGAAACTTGTTCCAGTTTCAACTTTAGACCAAAACAGGATACAATTTTCACTCCACATCAAGAATTTTCAGGAAAATCTGTTCATTTACAATTTTAGAACAAGAATGAGTGGAATAATCTTTGAATATCCAATTTGATGGATAAACTGGACATTAACAATACATAACTTCCCAGCATTCATGTGGGTCCTTGTCATTTCACTGTCATTTAAAGGGTATATTGATCAAAATGAGTGGAGGAGATTGGGGTGTAGACAGCTGACCACTCACTCTCGCCCCTCTGATGAAAGTAAAACCCAGTCCGAAGTATTTCCAATGCATTCCTTTGTGGTAGATTGGGCAAAGGTTTACTGTGGGCACACTACCTCCAAAATTACTTCTTGCACAAAGTCATATTTCAGTTTCCATGAAGTTTGATTTTGGATGAAGTTTGGGTTTGCCATGTGGAAGTGGCACTGAAATGCCCTAGGCCTCTTCTGTGTCATCTCCAGCAGCAGCCACTCCTCCTACATCTGCTGGCCTCTGATTGGACGAGAAAGAGGAAGGATTGGGATTGTTTTGGTTTTGGGGAAGGAACTTAATTCCCGAAAGGAGGGGACACAAAGTCTATTGTTGGCTGCCAACTGGCAGACAAAAGCTCTGTCACATTCATTTAATGCTGCCCATCATTTCTTCTGTTGTACTTCTTTCTCTTTCTTGTATCCTTGGATATAAACTGTTATTAGCTTTTAGGCTTTTCTTTATATAATCGCAAACACATGTTCTAGCAAAGCTCTTACGTTGCATGTGGAAATGCAAAAAAGGCACTCTTTTAAAGAAGTGCCAGCATAATATGTAACACTTCATCTGATGAAGTGTAACTGGACTTGAAACATTAGCTCTGCTTCTCTCCCTACAGATGCTGCCAGACCTGTTTTCAGTTTGTGTTTCATATTTCCAGCATCTGCAGTTCTGTGTTTTGTTTTATGCCTGGATCATATGGTGCTGTAAATTATAGCTCCAACATGACACCATAAGTTGTGGAATGTCTTTATATCCATGAATATTACTGAGCTGCTCGTCTGTCACACTGTCATAGGGAGGTATTAGGCAGAGGAAAGATAATTCCTCAAATGGACCGGGCAATTAGTGGATGATTATTGACCACCTTTCACTTGGAAACTGTTTATTAGGCTCAACAATGGAATTTACACAGGCCTGGGAACAATTTGACAATCCAGTTGCTGTCAGTGCACGATCATGGGGGCCTGAAAGCAAGAAGAGCAATTAGAATGTTGAATGTGTACTTGTTCATCTCTATTTTTCTGCTGCAATGTTCTGTTAATTTCTTTTGTCGTATGGTTCTTTGTTTAATTGTACCACAGGTGGTTACTTGCAATTGTTGCCACACAACTTGCACGGGAGCATTCAATCTGCCATGTGACTGTACAACATTGAGAAAACATTGATCTGCTCCTACTTCAAATTTTTCTTTTTTTTTGTTTTGTCGGAATAAGTCAGAAGCAAAACAAAGTTCTGTTTAGGTTTGGAAATTGTAAGAATTGCCAATGCTGGAGTCAGGGATAACACAGTGTGGAGCTGGGGAACACAGCAGACCAGGCAGCATCCAAGGAGCACGAAAGCTGACGCTTCTCTTTCCTTCCAGTTTCTCTGATGCTTCTTGGCCTGCTGTAATCCTCCAGCTCCACACTGTGTTATCCCTTCTTTTTATATTTCATTGCTTGTGAAGTGGTAAAGAATGTCCTGAGGTTTTACAAGTTATAAATTGAAATTCTTTATTACTTGCAATGTTAACATGCTTTATAGGTAATAATGCCTTTCCACATCATTTATCCACTTTGTTATTACAGATTGGTCCTCACTCAAAGGTGTTAGCCAATCTTCTAAGTGAATAAGTGCTTCACAGATGTAAAAGTTATATTCATTGACATTTACAGATGCAGGTGCTGGAGAATTCAAGATAACAAAAGTGTGGAGCTGTATGAACACAGCAGGCCAAGTAGCATCTCAGGAGCACCTCTCTGATGAAGGGTCTAGGCCCGAAACGTCAGCTTTTGTGCTCCTGAGATGCTGCTTGGTCTGCTGTGTTCATCCAACTCCACACTTTGTTATCTTGATTTGCAACATGTCCCTGTTTATCCACCCCATAAAGAAGGACACAGTATTCTGAGATGGCTGTAAACATTTAATTTTGCCCTTAAATAAGAATTCGGTACCATGGGTATGGAGCTTCATGAGGTTTGTTGACTTCCCCATTGTGCCAGGTCCAAATAATTGAATGCCAATTGCTTTATTTGCGGCATACCAACTCCAAAGAAAATGCATTGTATTTGCTCCCTTAAGGCAAGACTGGTACGCTATTGTATGTGATAAAGCATGTACATAAATACCTTGGCAGCATTGACACAACAGTCCACTCTGCCATCTGCAATGGAGTCACCACAAAAAAAAACGAAGCTGTCATCTGGGTGATAAAAGCAGCTCTTTGATGACATGGTGGATAATTAGAGTGTACATGCGTGGACACATGGCAACCTGCCTTTAATGGCAACCAAACTGTCACTCAAAATGTGATGCAGCAGGCCAATGGCCTGCACAGACAGTGCTCCAGTTCAAGGACCACTCTGCAGTAGCCCTGCAATACCAGGCAGAATGCATGTCACCTGCTACGCAACCTCACCAACTCAGGGCACAGACCCTGCCACTAGCTCCACAGCAGGAGCAGGGACTGGCAAAACACTAAGTTTGGAAATAACAAACATAACCTGTTTTTAACTTGTTAATCATCGACTAACCTAACTCCGATACCGGTAACAACAACTCAAATTCTCCAACAATTCCATACTTTACTTTTCCTTCATCATCTGTCAATACCCTCCTTTGGCCATAATGCAAAACTGAAAGACCCCCCAGCACAAAATAAACATTCCATGATTGTAGATTTCTAAACCTAACTGTGCCATGCTGCATTCATAAATCAATTAATTGCTGTTAGCTAAGTCCTTAGAATGTGTTTTCTTCATGCTTTTGCCTATCGTACAACACCTGTGCAATGATGATCCAGTGGCTATAACATCGCTGATAGAATGCTGCAGAATTATGGTGCGTGAGACATTGGAGGGCCATGGCAACTTGAGCTGCTTTAGATTATAAAGGACCAGCTTTGAATTGGTCTATCTCAACATGGACGGCAACAGCCTTGTCTAACTAGTTGTTAGGCCATGGAAAGATCATTGAAAATGTGTCAGTGCTGGGTTGACAACTATAATCTCAAGACAAGACATCTTGGTTAAAAGGTATTATTCTAAGTATGACAGTACGCAAATATTGCTTGGCTACTCTGTGGGACAGCTCTCCCAGTTTGGTCCAACTTTCAAATGGTAGTGAGGAAAATATTTCAGGGTTGACTGATCATAGTGTACCTTAGTTGTTTCTGTCTCTGAACTCAATGTCAGGCGACTTGTATAGTTTTATTCCTACATTTTCTTTGAAAAATCACTTTTTTTTGCCGATTGACACAGCTGAGTGATCAGCCAGAGCACTACAAAGGGCGGTTAAGAGTCAGTTCATTGTTGTGGGTCTGGAGTCATGGAAAGACCAGACCAGGTAAGAACAGAAGATATCCTTCTCTGAAACATTCCAGTGAATCAGTTGGTTTTTTACAACAGTTGGTAGTTCTGTGATCATCATTACTGATATTAACTTTTCATTCCATGTTTACTAAATTCATTGAAATTAAGTTCCACAACATGAAGTGTACAAAATTACCAGATGTATAGATAGAGTGGACAGCTAGAAACTTTCCCTGGGGTGGATGTAGCTATTACGAGGGAGGGGACATAGTTTTAAAGTGAGTGGAGGTAGATATAGGGGAGACGTCAGAGGTAGGTTCTTTACTCAGAGAGCGGTCGGGACACGGAATGCATTGCCGGAGACAGTAGTGAAGTCGGCCTCATTAGGGGCATTTAAGCGGCTATTAGTTAGGCGTGTGGATGATAGTATAAAGTAGGGGTGCAGGATAGACAGACCTTAGGATTAGGGTAAAAGTTCAACGCAACATTGTGGGCCAAAGGGCCTGTACTGTGCTGTACTGTTCTATGTTCTATGACTAACAATAAACGAGAGATCAAATCCTTGCCCCAAATTGCCATTCCAGTAAGATAACTATTACCATTCTCAACATAGAAGTCAATATTTGCATATTTGTTGTCCAACATTAATATTTTTGTATTGTACTAGCTCAGTATGCCGTGGTTGTACGCGTTGAGTGACTTTGAGCATATGTAAGTTTGTTAGCTGCAGTACCGCTGTAGTTACCTCAAGTAGCGCAGACTAAATAGCAAGTAACTCGTGATGCCTTCTCTTAGTCGGCATGTGTAGTTTATTCCTCAATTAGTCTCTGATTTCAGATTCTTTTATCAATTGGAACAGAATTAGTTGCTTATCTTTATTGTTCTCACTCCAAGATAAAATAGATTGAACTTGCTGTATGCTCCTGAATGCACTTTACTTTTGATCTCCTCTGAATGTGTACCAACTTTTTTTCTCATCAGTCTTTAACTCTAATTATTCTGAATAACCCATTTATTTTACTTCTGGTTTCTGGCAATAACACATTTGCAACACAGAAGATGAAATATTTTGTTGTGTTACATATTCTAATTGATGGAATTTATCACTAGAACTTTAGGGGAATTAGTTATTTGCTGTTGTTGCACTAGATAATGTAACTGCTTGGGAGATAGGCATTACAAGTAACATTACAGGATATGTAGGAAAATGGTAGCGTGTAAATTGAAGTGCCTTATGTATTTGAGAAAAGGACCAATTCGCAGAGAAGAAGACCCGACCAGGATGGAACAGAGTAGGAGAAGATCCAAAGGAAACAAAGAATCAGGACTTACATAACATAGCATTAGTTTTTAAGGCGTTCAAATAAAGGTGTCTGCTTTTGACATTATCTCAGCACGTATTGTTTTGTAAATAATAAAATTACCATCAAACCAAATCATGATATTGCATGGGACAGTAGCATTACTGTATAGATTCAACTGTGGGACTGACCACGCTCTCATGTGACTTACAGCCATATACCTGAGGGATTGTAATAAAACCTATTAGCAGTAGACCTAATTAAATGGCTTTGGAATGCTTTTAAATGCTGAGTATGCAGTAATAATAATTTTTTAAAAACCTAGATCAGAAATATGTCTCAATTATTCCTTCACAAAGTATGTAGCATGACAAACACAAATTTAGCAATCCTACACAAATCCAAGTCCCATGCATTCATAAAATCTGAAGTTTTGCCTTTAGCATTTGTTCACTGTGCAGAAGCCATTTACTCCTAATAAATGATTGAATTATTTTACTGCTATTACATAAAATATGAAGTATATATTTTGTTGTTAATTTCTGGGCCGAAGGGAAAGCTTTATTATTTTCCAACTATAATCAAATTTTAACAAATGTAAAAGCACAATGACTTGAGGGAGAAGCAGAACGTCAGAGGATTTAAAAGTTTACAACTTCAAAGAAGATTGTTAAAAGCAACATATGAGGATATAAATCTTTACAGTACCAATTATCTAAGCTTCAAACTATATGTTGAAGACCACTTAAATCGTTTTTTAACTTTTGTTTTAGTTGCATCATGTTTCATAACTTTGCACTATTTTGCAATGATATGTTTTCTTCTCATTATTGAAATGAAATGAAACTGCTAAAATGGCAATTTATAATGCACATCCTCAAAGTTTGAAAGGTCCTCTGCATGTAAAGTTTTTCAACATGACTGAAGTGAAATACAGCATTTTGATAAACATGTTCCATGAGGAGAAGTGAAATTGCAATTGGTAGTATTGTATATGGGGAGGCCTTGATATCATTTAACATCACAACATTTTAAAGTCAGAACTCTTTGAAGAAGCTGTTCGTCCATAGCTTAGTTCACTTTTTATTACAAAATTGTCAGAGCTACTCAATAATTTTAACTCCTGCAGTTCAGGGCTCGATGCTGGAATCTCCATACTGATAATCTATGGTTTATGATGCCTTGGCCCCAACTTACTTCATGACTGTGTAGTTATGGTCTGATAAGATTTTTTTTAGAAAAAATGCTGTTGAATGCTATCATTTTGGTAAAAAAAGTTAATCTGACTGTAACTGAACAAGGAGGCAAGAAACTGAAAATATCTCCTACAAGTCGCCTGATGGCCATCTGTATGTGTAACCTGGAGCAGACAGACATGCCCACACAAGTAACAACTCGCATTGAGCTAGGAATGCATTTTGAGAGTCTAGTGATTGTAATTGGGCAGCCAGGTGGACCTCATAGAATATGAGCTCCCTGATTTGGGCTATTTATTTGGTCTAGCCAGGGAGCCTTGGATGACAGATATAAACAGGAGTGTCAGAGGTTCTGTTCACCCTGAGAGCTGGCTCCGAGGGAGCTGTGTCAGTGTCAAGGACATTCCATGTGTAAGTTAAGGGTGACTTGGTGATGGAATACTGGCCTCTGTGGAGTTATTTCTGTGAGTAACAATTAGGATGAAGGATATAAGCCATATGTGACAGTGAGCAGTTTCCAGAATGCTGATAGCTTATATGGAACATAGCTTAGTTTTTGCATAAGTCACCTGATAAAAAGCCATCTTAGCTTGCCAGCTGGGAATGATTCAAAAAGGCCAGCGGCCTAGATAAAGAGCAATTCCTTCAGAATCATCCAGAAGAAATCATCTCTCCAGACTGAGAGAGAGAAAATTAGAGAGACATCTTGGAATAGTTAGAAGTCTTTGCTAAAATATCTGGAATGCCAAAAGTACTGCACTCTCAGAAATAGAAGCCAAGAACTTTCTCTCCCACCTGGAGGCTACTGTCCTGTGAGGCCAACCTTGATAAGAAACTGCCAATTATTCACTCACAGAAGCCATCACAGCTGCTAATCTCATTTAAAATGCCAGCCTTTTTGTTTTAACAACAGTGACTTCAAGTCTCAAGCCCCAACTGTATACCACAGAGATGTATTGGGAGTTTCTTTATTTAGTTGTCTAATCTGTAGTTGATTCAATCTTGATCATTATAACCACTTGTTCATGTTTTTCCTTTTTATCCCTAAGGACCTTTCAGTAGCATTAATTCACTAACCTTTAATTACTCGGGCATGGAATAGGCCGGTGCTGATTCACAATGCCTGGAAGGGGAATAAGAACCAAAGTTCCATTGCCCATTCAATGAAGGCTTTTATTGCTTGAATAAACTAGTTCCAATGATCCAACCAGACAGCGCTAAGATATTCTTCATTTTCATTCTGGGAGTGAAGGGTATCTTGGAAGACCATCCCCATGAGTATCTCACAGCTGCACTGAGGGAGGATACTTCACAGGATTCATGCAGTGAGGCAATATGGGTAGAACTCAGGAATAGGAAAGGTGAAATCACAATACTGGGGGTATACCACAGACCTCCCCACAGCCAGTGGGAGATAGAGGAGTGAATATATAGACAGATTTTGAGAAGATGTATAAACAGGGGGGTTGTTGTGGTGGGTTAATTTAAATTCCCCAATATTAACTGGATATCACTCATTATGGGCTTGGATGGAGCAGAATTTGTACGGACCATTCAGGAGGACTTCCTGACTCACTGTGTAATTAGCCCAACCAGGGAGGGGGTTATACTGGATAATAAAATGTGAGGCTGGATGAACACAGCAGGCCAAGCAGCATCTCAGGAGCACAAAAGCTGACGTTTCGGGCCTAGACCCTTCATCAGAGAGGGGGATGGGGGGAGGGAACTGGAATAAATAGGGAGAGAAGGGGAGGCGGACCGAAGATGGAGAGTAAAGAAGATAGGTGGAGAGGGTGTAGGTGGGGAGGTAGGGAGGGGATAGGTCAGTCCAGGGAAGACGGACAGGTCAAGGAGGTGGGATGAGGTTAGTAGGTAGCTGGGGGTGCGGCTTGGGGTGGGAGGAAGGGATGGGTGAGAGGAAGAACCGGTTAGGGAGGCAGAGACAGGTTGGACTGGTTTTGGGATGCAGTGGGTGGGGGGGAAGAGCTGGGCTGGTTGTGTGGTGCAGTGGGGGGAGGGGATGAACTGGGCTGGTTTAGGGATGCAGTGGGGGAAGGGGAGATTTTGAAACTGGTGAAGTCCACATTGATACCATATGGCTGCAGGGTTCCCAGGCGGAATATGAGTTGCTGTTCCTGCAACCTTCGGGTGGCATCATTGTGGCAGTGCAGGAGGCCCATGATGGACATGTCATCAAGAGAATGGGAGGGGGAGTGGAAATGGTTTGCGACTGGGAGGTGCAGTTGTTTGTTGCGAACTGAGCGGAGGTGTTCTGCAAAGCGGTCCCCAAGCCTCCGCTTGGTTTCCCCAATGTAGAGGAAGCCGCACCGGGTACAGTGGATGCAGTATACCACATTGGCAGATGTGCAGGTGAACCTCTGCTTAATGTGGAATGTCATCTTGGGGTCTGGGATGGGGGTGAGGGAGGAGGTGTGGGGACAAGTGTAGCATTTCCTGCGGTTGCAGGGGAAGGTGCCGGGTGTGGTGGGGTTGGAGGGCAGTGTGGAGCGAACAAGGGAGTCACGGAGAGAGTGGTCTCTCCGGAAAGCAGACAGGGGAGGGGATGGAAAAATGTCTTGAGTGGTGGGGTCGGATTGTAAATGGCGGAAGTGTCGGAGGATAATGCGTTGTATCCGGAGGTTGGTAGGGTGGTGTGTGAGAACGAGGGGGATCCTCTTGGGGCGGTTGTGGCGGGGGCGGGGTGTGAGGGATGTGTCGCGGGAAATGCGGGAGACGCGGTCAAGGGCGTTCTCAATCACCGTGGGGGGAAAGTTGCGGTCCTTAAAGAACTTGGGCATCTGGGATGTGCGGGAGTGGAATGTCTTATCGTGGGAGCAGATGCGGCGGAGGCGGAGGAATTGGGAATAGGGGATGGAATTTTTGCAGGAGGGTGGGTGGGAGGAGGTGTATTCTAGGTAGCTGTGGGAGTCGGTGGGCTT
This sequence comes from Stegostoma tigrinum, assembly GCF_030684315.1. NCBI lineage: Eukaryota > Metazoa > Chordata > Chondrichthyes > Orectolobiformes > Stegostomatidae > Stegostoma > Stegostoma tigrinum. The sequence goes on along the minus strand of NC_081357.1, from coordinate 131,603,614 downwards.
GAAATGGACATCAGTTACAAGCTGGTTGCCTGAGATGGAGACTGAGAGGTCCAGGAAGGTGAGGGATGTGCTGGAGATGGCCCAGGTGAACTGAAGGTTGGGGTGGAAGGTGTTGGTGAAGTGGATGAACTGTTCGAGCTCCTCTGGGGAGCAAGAGGCGGCGCCGATACAGTCATCAATGTACCGGAGGAAGAGGTGGGGTTTGGGGCCTGTGTAGGTGCGGAAGATGGACTGTTCCACGTAACCTACAAAGAGGCAGGCATAGCTGGGGCCCATGCGGGTGCCCATGGCCACCCCCTTAGTCTGTAGGAAGTGGGAGGAGTCAAAAGAGAAGTTGTTGAGTGTGAGGACGAGTTCCGCTAGGCGGATGAGAGTGTCGGTGGAGGGGGCCTGGTCGGGCCTGCGGGACAGGAAGAAGCGGAGGGCCTTGAGGCCATCTCCATGCGGAATGCAGGTGTACAGGGACTGGACGTCCATGGTGAATATGAGGTGTTGGGGGCCAGGGAATTGGAAGTCCTGGAGGAGGTGGAGGGCGTGGGTGGTGTCACGGACATAGGTGGGGAGTTCCTGGACCAAAGGGTAGAAAATGGAGTCCAGATAGGTGGAGATGAGTTCGGTGGGGCAGGAGCAGGCTGAGACGATGGGTCGACCAGGGCAGGCAGGTTTGTGGATTTTGGGAAGGAGATAGAAACGGGCCGTGCGGTGTTGGGGAACAATGAGTTTGGAGGCTGTGGGTGGGAGGTCCCCTGAGGTGATGAGGTCATGAATGGTGTTGGAGATGATGGTTTGGTGCTCGGGTGTGGGGTCATGATCGAGGAGGCGGTAGGAGGTGGTGTCGGAGAGTTGGCGTCTGGCCTCGGCGATGTAGAGGTCAGTACGCCATACTACCACTGCGCCACCCTTGTCTGCGGGTTTGATGGTGAGGTTGGGGTTGGAGCGGAGGGAGCGGAGGGCTGCCCGTTCTGCAGGGGAGAGGTTATACTGGACCTAGTTTTGGGAAATAAGCTCGGCCAGGTGAGTAAAGTTTTAGTGGGAGGAGCATTTCAGGAGTAGTGACCATAATGCCATGAATTTTAAGTTATGGATAGAAATAGCAGCAGTTCTCGGGTGAAGGTGTTAAATTCAGGGGAAGGCAAACTATAACAATATGAGGCAGGAACTGGAGAATGTTGATTTGAGGTGGCTGTTTGAAGGTAAATCTACATCGGACACATGGGAATATTTCACACAGCAGGTGATAAGAGTTCAGGAGCGGCATGTCCCTGAGAGAATGAGGGATAGGTGTGGCAATTTATGTGTACCTCGGATGACCAAGGATGTAATTACCTTGGTCAAAAAGAAAGAGGAAGCATACGTAAGGTCAAGGAGGATGGGGATGGACAATGCCCTTAAGGAGTATTGCGTACAGTTCTGGTCACCGCATTACAAGAAGGATGTGGAAGCTTTGGAAAGGGTGCAGAGGAGATTTACTAGGATGTTGCCTGGTATGGAGGGAAGGTCTTACGAGGAAAGGCTGAGGGACTTGAGGCTGTTTTCATTAGAGAGAAGAAGGTTGAGAGGTGACTTAATTGAAACATATAAAATAATCAGAGGGTTAGATAGGGTGGATAGGGAGAGCCTTTTACCTAGGATTGTGACGGCGAGCATGAGGGGGCATAGCTTTAAATTGAGGGGTGAAAGATATAGGACAGATGTCAGAGGTAGTTTCTTTACTCAGAGAGCAGTAAGGGAATGGAACGCTTTGCCTGCAACGGTAGTAGATTCGCCAACTTTAGGCATATTTAAGTCGTCATTGGATAAGAATATGGACGTACATGGAATAGTGTAGGTTAGATGGGCTTGAGATCGGTATGACAGGTCGGCACAACATCGAAGGCCGAATGGCCTGTACTATGCTGTAATGTTCTATGTTCTATGTTCTATATAAGGAAAATGGGAAAGAACTTAAGCAAGGAATTAGAAGGGCTAAAATGATTGATGAAAAGTCATTAGCAAACTGGATTAAGTGGAATCCCAAAGCCTTTTATACTCATATAAAAAGAAAGAGTGTAGCCAGGGAAAGAGTTAGCTTACTCAAGGACAAAGGAGGGAATCTAAATGTGGAGTCAGACAATGGAGGTAAGGTCCTACGTGAATACTTTGTGTCGATATTCACCACAGAGAAGGAATTGGTCGAGGATGATCTCAGGGAAGGGAGTGTTGTGTTTCTAAGCCAAGTTGCTGTTAAAAAGGAAGAGGTGTTGTACATGTTAAAAGTATTAATATAGATACATCCCAAGGTCTTGATGGAAGCTATCCCAAGATATTGAGGCAGGCAAGAGAACAAATTACTAGAGCATTGATTGGCATCTTTCTATCCTCTCTGGCTACAGATGAAGTGCCAGAGGACTGGAGAATAGCTAACGCTGTCCCATTGTTTAAGAATGGTAGCAAGGATAATCAAGGAAATTACAGGGCTGTAGGTCTCTTGTTGGTGGTAGGGAATTGTTGGAAAAAATTGTTGGACAAGATCTATATCCATTTAAAAGAAAGTGGACTTATTAGTAATGGATAAGATGGTTTTGTACAGGGGAGGTTGTGCCTTCACTAACTTGATCGAATTTTTTGAGGAGGTGAGAAGATGATTGATGAGGGAAAAGCAGTTGATGTTGTCTACTTGGACTTCAGGAAAGCCTTTGACAAGGCCCCTCATGACAGATTAGTACAAAACGTAAAGTCACAAGGTATCAGGAATGACCTGGTAAGATGGATACAGAACTGAGTTACTCACAGGAGATAGCGGATAGTGGTGAAAGGATACTTTTCAGAATGGAGGGCTGTGACTAGTAATGTTCTGAAGAGATCAGTGCTGGGACATCTGCTGTTCATGATCTACTTAATTGATTTGGAGGTAAACGTGGCTGGTCTGTTTAGTAAGTTTGCGGATGATATGAAGATTGGTGAAGTAGTGAATAGTAAGGAACATTATCAGAGGACACAGCAGGATATTGGTCAGTTAGAAGCTTGGGCAAAAAATGGCAGATGGAGTTTAATCCAGAAAAATGTGGTGATGTATTTTGTAAAGTCAGGTACATGTAGAAATTACACAGTGAATGGTAGAACCCTTAGGAGCCTTAATACGCAGAGGGATCTGGGTGTGCAGGCCCACAGATTACTGAAGGGGACAGTGCAGGTAGTAAATGTGGTATAAAAAAAGGCCGATGGCATGCTTGCCTTCTTTGAAAGGGGCATTGAATATAAGGATAGACAAGATATACTGCAGGTTGATAGAACATTAGTTAGGCCATACTTGGAATATTGTGTACAGTTCTGGTTACCACACTACCAGAAGGATGTGGATGCTTTAGAGAGGGTACAGAGAAGGTTTACCAAGATGTTCCTGGAATGGGGTTTATTAGCTATGAAGAAAGGTTGGATAGACTGGGTTTGTTTTCACTGGAACACAGTGATCTAATCAAAGTTTCTAAGATTGTGAATGGCATGGATAGATTGGAAAATATGAGGCTTTTTCAGAGTGGAGGGATCAGTTACTAAGGGGCGCAAGTTCAAGATGCGATGGGGCAAGTTTAAAAGAGATGTGCGAGGCAGGTTTTTCACACAAAGGGTGGTGAGTGCCTGGAACTTGCCACCAGAGGAGGTGGTGGGAGACACAATTGCAGCATTCAACACTCGCCTGGACAAATCCATGAATAGGAAGGGAACAGAGGGATATGGATCCTGTAAGTGAAGATAGTTTTAGTATGGAAGGGCAAAATATGTTGGCATGGTTTTGGAAGGTCAAACGGCCTGTTCTTGTGCTGTATTGTTCTCTTTTTTTGCTCTGTACTGATATACCCTCTTGTTCTGAACTTGCCATCAAGGGAAATAGCTTTTCACCCTTTCCTATCAAATCCTTTAATCACTAAGGACCATTAATATAACTTGCCTTCATAATTTAAACCTTTTTTCTATATTATCATTCTGGGCTTCAATTTTTAAATTCACTCATTGGACATGAGCATTGCTGGCCGGGCAGAATTTATTGCTCGTCCCTCATTGCCCTTAAAGAAGTAATAGTGGGCTGCCTTCTTGAACCACTGCAGTCCATGTGCCATATGTTCACCCACAATGCTCTTTGGGAGGGAATTCCAGGATTTTGACCCAGTGATATATTTCCAAGTCAGGATAATGTGAGGCTTGCCCAGGAACTTGGAGGTGATGGTGTTCCATATATCTGCTGCCCTTGTCCTTCTCAATGGAAATGATCGTGGATTTGGAAGGAGTTATTTGAGGAACTTTGGTGAATTTCTGCAGAGAATCTTGATTTTGTAGTCAGTAGACTCAACAGCACTTAATAATACTGTTGAAAATGTCTTATCCCATTAACTCCTTTCAAATTGATTAAATGAAGTATACCAGCAGCTGAAACAAAAGGGCATGTTTGTTATTCCAAATAGGTTTGCATTTTGGGAAATCAGAGGTATGTCATTTCCAGAAGATGATTTCAGCACAATTCATTATTAGTAATCGCTGATACAATGCATTACAACTACCTAGTAATAATGTTCTTGCTCAGTGGTTTCACTTTGACCAGTTTTACTGAGTGTTATTAAAGGGGAAGTACTTTCTACTGAACTTCCCTATAATCTAAAATACTAAAAATGAAGATGCACGTGCTGCTATAGTACTGACATCCCTCAGTTGTCGGTTATTTCTATTGTACAATTTTGAACCAGAACTTGAATGTAGATTGAAGTTTGAAGAACTGAAATTCCACTCTGGGGAACATCAGGCTTAAGAACAATTTGCTTTAGAGGACTTCCATTCCAAGTGCAAGTCTGAACCTGGGTTTCTCCAATGGATTCCACAGAACCTTGTCATGGTTGCAGTTTCTGTACAGTCTCGATAAATTTCACACTGCAGAGGGGGTATGGTCAGCCATTGAGGAGAAGTGAAACAGCACGTTCAGCGGAGAAGGCAAAGGAGGTGGATGGCAATCAAACACAAACACCAAATCTAATTTTTGTGTTGTTTTTCTATTGTCTGAAGCTTGGCCAAAGGCAGCTAATGACCATTCTGGTTTGTTTGCATTTAGAGTCAGACAATTAGTTTAATGAAAGTTCCAGAATATACCACACTCCTTTTTAGGAGAAAGCACCTAAGCAAATTAGAAATTAAAAAAAGCTAGAAAACTTACAATCAATTCTGACAATATTAATTGATGGACATCTAGTAGCAAATAATAGTTTAATATCTGTGTTTACATAACAGACAAAAGAATAGCATGCAAAGATATTGGCCCAAAAATTCCCATCAAAGTAAATGTGAAATTAATGTTGCTAACTATTATTTATGTACTGAAGCCATAGCAACTGAAGATCAGAGCCGACATATAATTAAACTTAAAAATTGAGGAGAGTTAACAATAAGTCACCTCTACACCACTATCTTTATGAAATCATTTTCTCAATGTCTGGATTAACATTGAAATGTATCGGGTCATGTGCAGATGCTGTCTCCGCATGGGGAACACAAAACCAGAAGCTACATAAAGTTAAGCCAAAAATGTCTTCATATGTGCAGATAGCTACTTGAGGAGATCAATTCTGCACAATATTGGCATATTGAGAACAAACATTGAAGTATGACTCTCCTAACAGATCCAACAACCCAAATGCACTGCTTACTTATGCAGCACAAGTACAATGGAGTTCCATTCAGTTATTGAACCCTCCTGGTGCAATGAAGTTTAGTCAAGTTCTATTTATTTCAAAAATATACTTTATTCATAAAAAGATCTTTATTATACATAGATGGTCGCTGGAGCAGTTCAATCCTGTACAGTCTACATTTGGAGAACAAACAAACTCAAGGCACTTCTCACTGAGACAAGACTATACTTTCATACATTTGAGGCATTGAGAAGGTCCAATAACTTAATGGATCCCAAGTTAACTTTGGCAGAAAGACCTTAGACGGTGGTCTTTTCCCACTGCACCTTGGTGTGTCCTTTAGCACATAATCCTGGATCTTGGATTGTGCCAGTCTACAGCAGTTAGTCGAGGTTAATGCCTTGCTCTGGAAGTTGATGGCCCTCCAGGTGAAGTTGCCAATTTTTTAAATTTTTAAATCTAAGTACAGTTTTCATAGTGTGACCAGCCTACCCATCTGGCATTGTGAAATTGCAATTACATTTGTGGTATCTTTTTTCTTTAGATTTGAAAGTTTTCAAACAAATTTTTTTTTTAATTTTTAATTTTGTCTTTTATCTCTTTTCCTCTGCTAATCCAATCATTCTTTCTGTTTAATTTTTTTTTGTTCCTGATTTTATGTTGAATTCACCATTCCAACTTACTTTTTTTTATTCAGATGTATGCAAGTCATTTCACAATCCTTCTCTCTAACTGGTTGAAGAAGCATATTCCTAGTTGGTTCAGGTTGCATAAAGCCAGTAGCCCAGTTCTCACATACTTCCATGCAAAATAACAGAGACTGGGTGAGTCAGGGCAGCTCTAACTAATGATGTGTATTGTTTGTTGGCCTAACGTCACACTTTTGAGCCATAATGTATTCATATGTAAATACTGTCTAAACCAATTTATAATAAAATGTGATTTTATTAAAAACATAACTGATCTGTCATCAGAAATCCTTTATTCATTCACAGGGTGTGGGCATCACTGGCTAGGCCAGCATTTATTGCCCATCCCTACTTACCCAAAGAGCAGTTAAGAATCAAACACATTGCGGTAGGTCTGGAGTCACATGAAGGCCAGACCAGGTATGGATGGCAGTTTCCTTCCTGAAAGGATATTAGTGAAGCAGATAGGTTTTTCCCGACAATCAACAATGGATTCACAGTCATCATTAGATTCTTAATTCTAGATATTTATTGAGTTCAAATTCCACCATCTGCTGTGGTGGGATTTGAACCCAAACCGTAAGAATATTGTCTGCTTCCCTGGATTAACAGTCCAGCATTAATACCACTAGGCCATCACCTTGCCTTTGCTGGAGGTTTAACTTGGCAACATGCAAAACCTTTTAGATCCTTCCTTTCTTTTCCAATCACAGTGCAATGGTATGAAATTATTTCCTAGTATGTTTATTTTTAAATTTCTTGACAAGTTTGCATATAGAACATAGAACAGTACAGCACAGTACAGGCCCTTTGGCTCACAATGTTGTGCTGACCTATTATCCTACTAAGATCAATCTACCCTGCATACCCGACATTTTACTATCCTCCATGTACCTATCCAAGAGTCACTTAAATGTCCCTAAAGTATCTGACTCCACTACCACTGCTGGCAGTGCATTCCACATGCCCATCACTCATGTGAATGGAAATGTAAAAGTCACATGTTCAAGACATTACCTCTGACAATGATCAAATTTACATAGAAATATTCATTTGTATTGAGACCACCCAGAAGATATATTTGTTACAGGTTCAAAATTTAGTGCAAACTGACTGATATGCCAGTAAATGATATCCCAGAATTTGATTGATTACAAAATAATGTTGGTTTTATATACTACATCAGCATTATGTTATTATAAAATTGTGCTACTGGATTATTTAAAATTATTAATAAAAATGTAGTCATTGTTGTGGAGGAACTGGAGGACAAGGATATTACTGCACTCTTCAATGCTCAAGTCAACAGCAGAGTCCTTAACTTGTAAAATGTTGTCAACTTTTACAAACTGGATATTGCTGGGTTCTGTTAACGTTGTGGTGCATTTTATTGGTTGGTACATATTTTGCTCTACTAGTTATTCTGTACAAGCTGTCTATTTTAAGAATTCAGGCAGAGGAGAATGTTTCCTGTTCTGTGTTCTTACAATGACAATTATAATTTCATGGTCTCTGCTTATATTTCCTGAACAAAAGCTGCTGTTGCTGTTTCCAGTTTCAAATTTATTTGGGTGGGTGTTTAAATTTGATGTGAACTCACACAATCTGCCTCTGTTACTCCTTTTCTCACCTAAACAATGGACTTGATTTAATTAAAGAATAGTTGTACCAGTTCTGTTATACACTCTCGTTTGACTGCTTGCAATTATCTTGAAACATTACTGTCTTTGCACTACTTTTCTCCTTGACTTGCTTCTGGGCCAGATGAATAATGGCTGTTTGTTTGGTTTCCCTTTAATCTTTAATGGAATATGATAGAAAGAAGGGAAGACAACCTTTCTAAACTTGGCATTACAAAAGAGGCTTGTAGTGCAAGGAGCAGCTGGTCACAACAATCTTGCCACAATTTACACACCATTTGCATTTATCTAGCACCTTCTTTCATCTTTCAAAAATATCCCCAGGGTTTTAAACACAATTATTTTCAAGATCAATAAAATTAGTTACTTTGAATTTAATTGCCCGATGTATTGAGGAATGCAATAGTCATTTCACAGACATGTGTTGACATCAAAATCTCATCAAGGAAATGATCCAAGCTAAGAGAATCACATCAGGATAACCTCCCACATCCACTTGACTGTACAATAACTGGCACATTTGCAAAGGTAGAGCCTATCATACATGGACGCAGGAATTTCATTTGGAAAATATCTGACACAAAAAGTAGCAAAACCCTGCCAACAGGAAGTCAAATGATTTTAATTCTTTTTTTATCTGTCTATTACATTGTTTCTTAATATTTTGTCATCCACACCCCAAACTATCATTCATCATGGTGTCAATGCTGCTTGTCTGTGGTGTCAGTCAAGTACTGCTATCAATCTTCCTTTCTGCTATTTTAAAATAACAATATCAAGCAACCTGGTGTAAACTGTCTGTAGGTGGCACTTGAATGAAAATCAAAATTCCAAAAGGAAGCTTATTAAATTTAAATTAAGATATAATTTTGTGGGTGGCAATACACCCCTGTGGCCCATGGTTACAGATGTCCTGAAGCTTACAGACAGACACTACACACTCACTTCTTAAGGACATCAGAGTGCAGACATGACAAGTAAGGAGAAGTAGACAGTCAGGTACAGTAACACCTTTCAATGCCCACCACCTGGACATTTTAATGCCCAGGAACAGACCTACAGAGGAGGTCCTCCAACCAACTTTCCTCATTGTGCAGCAGGTGCCAAAGATCAGGACATTGGGGTTGAAGAGCAATCAAAAATTATTTAAAGGCCCTTAAATAAACCAAATAAGGGCAGGAGAAGATAAAAGTCTCCACAAACATGGTTCATTGACTCCGGAAGGCTGCAACAAGTGAAAGAGGCTTATTGGGAATCCATGAACCTACTTAACCCATGCTGCATGCAAGACCCTCACCATATGTCCCTGACAGATAAGGGCAGGAGTCCCGATAGATAGCCCTCCACAGATATGTCCATCACTGTTGGACAGGAAGATGGAACAGGCAGGAAGCAGCCAGAGATAAGTAAGTTGAGAATGTACAGCAGCAACCTGAAGAGGAAATCTCTCCACCCAGACAGAAGGAAACAAGCAAATTTACTCAAGATGGCTCAAACTGTGGAGCATGAGGTCCTCGAGGGCAGTTTCACCACCCAGGGCCAATGTGAACTACAACTCAATCGGGATGTTCAGATGGAGGCACACGGCAGTTTCACCTGACAAGTTCAAGTATGCCATTTAGCCCATGCTTCTCCACTATCCAGCACACCCTGAGTCTTGTCACTCCAACAGCATGAGCCCACCCTTCTCCACAATCCAGCACATCCTGAGTCTTGTCACTCCAACAGCATGAGCCCACCCTTCTCCACTATCCAGCACATCCTGAGTCTTGTCACTCCAACAGCATGAGCCCACCCTTCTCCACTATTCAGCACATCCTGAATCTTGTCACTCCAACAGCACGAGCCCACCCTTCTCCACTATCCAGCACATCCTGAGTCTTGTCATTCCAACAGCATGAGCCCACCCCTCCACCAGTACCTAATGCTGTAATGGTAGAGGCACTACTTCCTGAGCAGTTGGTCCCAAACAAAAGCTGTTACTCTTGAATGAGAGAGCTCCAGCATGAGGTAACCATTTCTCAAACCTGGATCACGTCCTGGTGATAAAATACAGGTGGCTCCTGCAAAAGGTTCCAAAGATCAGAAAAATCTATGAACAGCAGCTGTATTTATAATTTAGGCCTTCCATCTGGCAGAGAAATTATATCCACTGGACCCAGCATCATGAAGGGCATAGGGTCTGGTTGGGCATGAAAGCTGAATGTCACCATCTGGATGTGAAGATGCTTGAAGCCCAACTTCCCCCTTAAACAGAAGGCTCATAACTTCAGCAGTGAGCCAGCACTTGAGCCTGTGAGCGTATTTTGTATCTTTGTAACAGCACCACAACATAATGGCAACCTGTTGGTTTATCATTAACGTTTGAGCCCTGTAGGACAGTACTTGGAACATTCTGGGAGAATGGTGACTTTGGCCTTCAGTTCCTGCCGATGCACTGGCCAGGACTCTCCAGCAGCGGAGAATCAGCAACAAGGAATCTCAAGAAGAGGAAATGCTTGGCCTGGGCGAGGAATCAGACCTCCTCTGGCAGAGAATCAGCTTCTTTCCCCAGTTGTGCTTTGCTGTATTTCATCATGTAAGTCATCAGCACAGGTCAAAAGGATAAACACCCTGTGCAGACCCAACCCTGACAACTTCCTCCACAAGAGCGCTTGTGCTCTTGGGTTGGGTTGGTCTCACACAAAATGAATATAATTGTCTGGACAAGGAACAGCCCTGACACATTCCTCTCCTGATGCAAAGGGACACTGTCAAGAACTCTAAGAATAATTTGACATTTTGTGGAGGTACACAGAGGTTGGATCCAAGTGTCTAACTGCATCCCAAATCCAAATGCTCACAGATTCCTGAATAAATCTTCATGATTTGAAATCTCAAACACCTTGACCTGATCAAGGGACAGGAAAGCAGTTGACAGACTGTTCCTCTGGGATACATGGGTCAGGTCAGTGTCCAAATGACTATTTACATAAATGGTGCAGTCTGGCTCCTGGTGGGATTGGTCAGTGTGAACCATGTAGTATAGCACAGTGCCAAGATGGGAAGGTGTTGCCCTTGTGAAGATGTTATTATCCACTTTAAAGCAAGAGATTGGACACCAAAGGGTAGAGTCTCATGGGACCCAGGATGAGCTGGCTAGATGGATACAAAATTGGCTTGCTTATAGACAACAGTGAGGAGCAGAATGGAATCATAGAATCTCTCCAGTGTGGAAACAGACCATTTGACAGATTTGGGTCCACATCAACCCTCTGAAAAGCATTCCACTTAGACCCATCCACTTTAACCCCACATTTCCCACAGCTAACCAGCTAACCTGCATATCCCAAGGCACTATGAGGTACAGAGATAAGGGGAACTGCAGATGCTGGAGAATCCGAGATAACAAAGTGTGAGGCTGGATGAACACAGCAGGCCAAGCAGCATCTCAGGAGCACAAAAGCTGACATTTCGGGCCTGGACCCTTCATCAGAGAAGGGGATGGGGTGAGGGTTCTGGAATAAATAGGGAGAGAGGGGGAGGCGGACCGAAGATGGAGAGAAAAGAAGATAGGTGGAGAGAGTATAGGTGGTCCTGAGATGCTGCTTGGCCTGCTGTGTTCATCCAGCCTCACATTTTATTATCTTGCACTATGAGGTACAGTTGGTTTTGCTACAATATGATGGTTGTCTTCCTATGCAAAATCTTGTTGTAGAAGTACACTACAGAAGTAATGGTGCCAAAGGGAAAAGTTGAGTTGGGGCAGACCACAAAGAAAAAAAACGCTCAAAGTTCACACAAAAGCCTAACACAAAGGATAACATGATGATGCAAAATGGCCCAACTGCATCTCTTGCATTTACTGCACCTCTGCCCTCACATCCCTTCCCCCCAACAAAAACAGAGTCCCCCTTGTCCTCAAATATCACCCCACTAACCTCTGCATCCAATATATCATTCTCCACCACTTCCACGACCTATAATCCGACCCCACAACTAAAGATATATTTGCCTCCCACCAACCCTATCTGACTTCAGAAGGGACCACTTTCTCCGTGGCTCCCTTGTCGGCTCCGTACTCCAGACTCGCCCCACTGCTCCCTGCAACTGCAGGAAGTGCTAAACCTGCCCCTACACCTCCCCCCTCAATTCCATCCAAGGCGCAAAGCAAACCTTTCACATCAGGCAGGGATTCACCTGCACACTGACTAATGTGGCCTATTGCATCTGCTGCTCCTGATGTGGCCTCCTCCACATCAGTGAGACCAAGTAGAGACTTGCAGACCACCTACACTCTGGGGGACGGGGACGGGGACGGGGACGGGGACGGGGACAGGGACAGGGACGGAACCACTTCCTGGGTGACATGCCCATCCTGGGCCTCCTCCAGTGTCACAATAACGCAAATGGAAACTGGAGGAACAGCACTTCATACTCCACCTTGGGAGCCTACAACCCAATGGCCCAAACATGAATTTCACTAGCTTTAAAATCTCCCCACCCCCATCCTTATCCCATGACCAACCCTCCCTCTCATCCTCACCTCCCTGATCTGACACACCTGTCCGTCATCTCTCCCACCTCACCGACCAATCCCCACCACGCCCTACCTGCATCCACCTATCACCATCCCACCTACCTTCACCAGCCCCACCCCTCCTCTCTCTGTTTATTTCCCAGCCCCCTTCCCCCATTTCTGAAGAAGGGCCTTGATCTGAAATGTCGACTTGCTTGGTCCTCTGATGCTGCCTGACCTGCTGTGTTATCTCAGACTGAAGTATCTGCAATACTTACTATCTTTGAATAAATGTTTAATTCATATCTAATAATGAAATGGAAGTAAATTTAGTACTTTACCTTGAAAAAAAATGTCAAGATGATTTGCTGAAGGAAAAGGCTATACCGTACCTCTTACAGAAAATATTTCACAACAAAGCCCATGAAATGATCATGTGATGTCAACACATACTCCTCCATACACCAATGGAATTGTGTTATGGCCAAAACAAGTTTGTGTTTTAGAAATAGATCTCCCATATTCATCAATTGTGTTAACAGAACATGGGTTGTAGCAGAATCGATTGAAATTTAGCATGGACAATCCACCTAGCCTGCGCATCTTGGGATCATGGGAGGGAACCATAGTAACCAGGGGAAACCCACACAGACATGGGGAGAACATGCAAGCTCCACAGAGACTGGCCCAAAGGTGGAATTGAATCCACATCCCTGATACTGTGAAGCAGCAGTGCTAACCACTGAGCCACCATGCTGTCCAACTGTAGGTCAGTAACTCGTGGTGTTCTGCAGGGGTCAGTGCTGGGACCTTTGTTGTTTGCAATATATACAACTGAACTGGAGAAAAATGTAAGTGGTCTGATTAGTAAGTTAGTGGATGACACCAAAATTGATGGAGTTGCAGACAGTGAGAAGGATTGTCAAATGATACTTTGGGATATAGACAGCTTGCAGATTTGGGCAGAGAAATGGTACATGGAGTTTAATCTGGATTTATGAGAGATGATGCATTTAGGAAGATCAAATTCAGGTGTGAATTATACTGTAAATGGCCGAACACTGAGGAGCATTGACATACAGAGAGACCTGAGTATACAGGTCCACTGACCTCTGAAAGTGGCAACACAGATGGATAAGAAGGTATACAGCACAAAAACAAAGTTACTGGAAAAGCTCAGCAGGTCTGGCGGCATCTGTGAAGAAAAAAATCAAAAGTGTCACCAGACCTGAAACATTAACTCTGTTTTTTCCTTCACAGATGCTGCCAGACCTGCTGTGCTTTTCCAGCAACTTTGTGTTCCTGATTTACAGCATACACAGTTTTTTCAGTTTTTATAAGGTATACAGCACATTTGCCTTCAGCAGCCGAGGCACTGAATGTAAAAGTTGGCATGTTATGTTATAGCTGTATAAAGCTTTAGTTAGGCCATATTTAGAATATTGTGTACAGTTCTGATCGCCACACCACCAGAAGGATGTGGATGCTTTGGAGAAGGTGCAGAGAAAGTTTACCAGGATGTTATCTGGTCTAGAGGGTTTTAGTTTTGAGGAGAAATTGGATAAACTCTGACTGTTTTCCCTGGGAAGACAGAGGCTGAGGGATGACCTGTTGGAGATCTAAAAAGTTATGAGAGGCATAGATAGGGTGGATAGTCTGAGGCTTTTTCCCAGAACAGAAACGTCAACTATAAAAGGGCACAGGTTCAAGGGGAGGGGGGGAAAGGTCAGAGAAGTGCAGGGAAAATGTTTCACACACAAAGGGTGTGGGTGCCTGGAACGCACTGCCAGAGAAGTTGGTGCAAGCAGGCACTTAGTAATGTTTAAGGCATACCTCGATAGACACACGAGTGGGAGGTGAACAGAGGGATAGAAACCACATGTGGGCATTAGGTAGCGGGCCCAAATAAGGACTAGGAGTCAGAGCAGGCTGGTTGGGCCAAAGGGCCTGTTCCTTTGCTGTATTGTACTGTAAAGGTACTTTATCTGAATACACTGTTCATTCGCAACATGGTAAATGAATTCACCATGTGGGAACTCTTTGTTGGGCTGGAAAGTGAAATAGTCCAATACAACACTAGTTCTAACTCAAAACAAAGAAAACTGCTATGGTATGAGGGGTTAGTTAATAATGATGGATTGGGTGACTTAATTAAATGCATCATGTTAGATCAGCAATGGTTACTATCTAAAAGACAGATGCACATATCACAACTGTAGAGGATTCTTTCTGGTGCAAAGCCACAACAGGAAAAGTGGACTAAACATGGTTAACAAAAGAAATTAAGGATAGTATTAGATTCAAAGAGGAGCCATGTAAGATTGTTAGAAAAAAAAAGTAAGCTCAAGCATCAGTAGCTACTTAGAATTCAGCAAAAGAAGATGAAGGGATTGATTGAAATAAAAATAAGAGATCATTTGGGTTTTCAGAATATTATTGATAAAGCACTTAATGAAAGGTTAATGTGCAAAACAATGTTTTGAACATAAATCATTCTCTTCCAGTCTAAAACATATATAGGCATTAAACATTTGCTGTCAGCTCAAATTTACAGCCCAAAGGCTTGTACAGTACTTGGCAAAACTCCCTGTTCATGGCCTAAATCAAATGAAGGGAATGCATTTGAAATAACCGCACAGAGGCTGGTATCCTGTCACCAAGTCACCCGTTATTTACTTGTGCACGATACACTGGCTGTAGCCAGCCAGTTTGGAGTCAAATGCCTGAACTGAGGAGAGTCTCATCTTGTGGTTATAATAGTCAGCCAGGGCTTTCGTGATTGGCCTAAGTTAACAACACCAATCAATGACCTTATAGTCAACAAGGTCAACCTGGTTCCAATCACTATAGGGATCAACTCAAACAATTAAATTATACCAGCTCTTCAAACTGACTGTGCAAAAGAGTCCACTGAACAGTTGAACAATCTTATCAGGATGAGCTGTCTTTTCCCAGCCCCAGAGCAACTAAGGCATTGGCAAGTCATTTGGGAAATAAAAGGTCAGATGTTAAAACCAAGTTTTGAACAGCAAGGTGAGAATCTTGGTGGTGAGTGGTGAGAGGTCTATTTACAGGCATTGACATCTCATTAGTTCCTAATTCTGCCTCATTGATATATAGGTTCCCATTCCTCCATCTGCCAGATGGAAACCAGATAGTGGCAAATCCTGCTGTGAACGTCAGAGCATTTTCCTGGCAGTTCAAACTGCTGCCTACTCCTCTATCTTGGATAGCAGTCCCCAACAGTTCATATTACAACTGATGGACAGTGAGTGCCTGTACACACAGCCCCACCTGCTAATATACAGTATATTAACTGGCCATTCAGCTCAACTAGTCTGTGCCAGAATTTACTGTCCATGTAAACCTCCTCCCAACTTTTCTCATCCAGTCTTATCACAGATTTATTTATTCCTTTCTATTCTTGTGTTAATCAAGTTTCCCTTAAATGCAGGTATGCTGTTAACCTTGGCCACTCCATGTGGTAATAAGGGAGCAGTCTAATGGTCCTTTAGCACTATGGAAACTTTACCTTCCTTTGGTAACATATTCCACGTTCTAACTTTAGGTCTGAGTCTTTACTTTACTCAACGTTCTATGAGATATATTACAGACGATCTCATGCTAGAGGAAAATGTTTTCAATCTTTTCTGATTCTCCCAGTGCTCTCTTTCTGTATTTCTCCTTTATTTTCAATTCTTGTTCATTTGGTCTCCCCATAGTGACAGTAATAAGGGTCAGTGTATGCTGTTGATTACCAACAATATATATTGAGCCCCAATATCAAATAGCATCTTTAAATTTGACTCTGAGGTGAATGACTATCTGAAGTTGAACCCTAGGGTTTTAGAACCTATAGGCCCAAGTTTGGACATCACTAGAAAGATTTTATTTACTATTCTTACTGAAGAAAGTAAGAATATAGCAAGAATCCAGTGATTGAGGGAATTTGGAAAATGCCTTTTTTCAGTTGTGTATATTTTTCTCAAATCAACAATCAAAGTCATTATGTAAGCCTGTTTATGGACACTGACTTGTACATGTTTCTGAGCAGGATGTTAATTTATCAGAGTAATGTTCAATGATGAGCAGTCTGAAGAGCTTCTTTTCCACAATGATTACTCAGCAAATAAACTTGTCATGAGGAACATGTTATAGTTCATGAGGAAGGCCAGTCAATCTGAATGAATTCAGCTAAGCAGAACGAACACACTGTACCCATTTTACATACAATGCTATATGCTCATACAATGCCCCAGGTAAGGACTCTTCTGGTGCAGTAGTAGAATCCCTACCCCTGAGCCAGAAGGCCTGGGCTCAAGTTCTAACTGCTCCAAAGGTGTGCCATAATGTCTTTGAACATGTTGATTACTAATATCTACACATTCTTCGATAATGACATTTAACTCAAACACTGACGTTTGGAACAACACTGTTACACTTTGTGGACTGCTTTTTTTTTGCAAATCCCCTTGTTGGATGGCATTATGATTGAAGTGAACCCTTCACTGGCAAACTTCAGTGAAGGGCTCATTTCAGTTATAACTCCAGTGAGAGTATTACCACTGTTTTCGCCTTAATTAAATTGTATGATGATACAGCTAAACTACTTACTCAAAACACTAATTTTTATGTATATGCATATTTATTCTCTCAGAAATGCCTCACAGACTTCTGTGGTGAAGATATTTGAACTTGACTGACTGTGAAAAAGATGTTTAGAAGATATTTGAATGCCTTGCTGCCTGCAACAACAGAGTAAGGTAAAAAAAAACTCTCCTCAGGCTAAGAAATAATTAATCTAGCACACGCTTGTAACACTCCAAGCAATTACATATGGTGTCAACTATCAGATTCAGGCACATTAGTTACATAGTTAGAGACAAAAAACTGCAGATGCTGGAATTCAAAGTAGACAAACAGGAGGCTGAAATAACACAGCAGGCTAGGCAGCAATGGGAGGAAGAGAGCAGTCAACATTTCAGGTATTACCCTGTTCGGTAGATGCCAGCGCGGTAACTACACTGGAACAACTTGGCTAGGGGAGCAGCCCTTCTAAGGTTCTAGGCCCGAAATGTCAGCTTTCCTGCACCTCTAATGCTGCTTGGCCAGCTGTGTTCATCTAGCTCTACACCTTGTTATCTCAGGGTCAGGGTTTGATAGATGAGATATTCCACTTG
Organism: Stegostoma tigrinum; assembly: GCF_030684315.1. NCBI lineage: Eukaryota > Metazoa > Chordata > Chondrichthyes > Orectolobiformes > Stegostomatidae > Stegostoma > Stegostoma tigrinum. The sequence continues at coordinate 131,585,956 of NC_081357.1, read as the reverse complement.
TAGTGGTACATTTAAATTGTCATCTAATCAGTCTAGGGGCGCAGTCTTAGGATATAGAATCATAACCATTGTATCATAGAACCCTGACAGTGTGGAAGCAGGTCATTCGGCCCATTAAGTCCATGTTAACGCTCCAAAGAGCATCCCACCCATACATGCCCCCATTCTATCTGAGTAAATCTGCATTTCCCATGGCTAGCCCATATAGCCTGCAAATCCCGGACACTGTGGGCAATTTAACATATCTTTGGACTGTGGGAGGAAACCAGAGCATGTGGAAAAAATGCATGTACTCACAAGGAGAGAACATGCAAACTCCACACAGACATTCGCTCAACAGTGAATTAAACCCAGGTTTCTGGCACTGTGATATATATTGCTAACTACTGAGCCACCAGACCACCCCATTTGGGGCTGAACTTATTTGATTTGTTATTGTCAGATACTGAGATAAAATGAAAGTATTGTTTTACATGCTATCCAGGCATATGAGTACTTTAGTGTAACAGAACAAGGTGCAGAATATCATGGTACAACTACAGAGAAGGAGCAAAGAAAGATCAACTTTAATATATGAGAGGTTCTTTCAAATGTTTGATAACAGCAGGGAAGAAGCTGTTCTTGAATCTGTTCATACGTGTCTTCAAAATTTTACATCTTCTGCCCAACGGAAGAGGGTGGAAGAAAGTATAACCAGGGTGGGAGCTGTCTTTGAATATGTCACGTGCTTTCTCCAGGCACCAGAAGTTTAGATGGAGTTAATGGATGAAAGGTTGGTTTTCATAGAACAGAAAACATTACAGCTCAGCACAGGCCCTTCGGCCCTCGATGTCGTGCCGACCTGTCATACCGATCTCAAGCCCATCTAACCTACACTGTTCCATGTATGTCCATATGCTTATCCAATGACGTCCTAAATGTACCCAAAGTTGGCGAATCTACTACCGTTGCAGGCAAAGCGTTCCATTCCCTTACTACTCTCTGAGTAAAGAAACTACCTCTGACATCTGTCCTATATCTTTCACCCCTCAATTTAAAGCTATGCCACCTCGTGCTCGCCATCACCATCCTAGGTAAAAGGCTCTCCCTATCCACCCTGTCTAACCCTCTGATTATTTTATATGTTTCAATTAAGTCACCTCTCAACCTTCTTCTCTCTAATGAAAACAGCCTCAAGTCCCTCAGCCTTTCCTCATAACAGCTTCCCTGCATACCAGGCAACATCCTAGTAAATCTCCTCTACACCCTTTCCAAAGCTTCCACATCCTTGTTATAATGCGGTGACTGAATGCAGATCTGTACGCAATACTCCAAGTGCGGCCGCACCAGAGTTTTGTACAGCTTCACCATAACCTCTTGGTTCTGGAACTCGATCCCTCTATTAATAAAAGCTAAAACTCTGTATGCCATCTTAACAGCCCTGTCAACCTGGGTGGCAACTTTCAAGGATCTGTGTACATGGACACCAAGATCTCTCTGCTCACCTACACTACCAAGAATCTTACCATTAGCCCAGTACTTTGCATTCCGCTTACTCCTACCAAAGTGCATCACCTCACACTTGTCTGCATTAAACTCCATTTGCCACCTCTCAGCCCAGCTCTGCAGCTTATCTATGTCTCTCTGCAGCCTATAGCATGCTTTGTCACTATCCACATCTCCACCGACCTTAGTGTCGTCTGCAAATTTACTTACCCATTCTTCTACGCCCTCATCCAGGTCATTTATAAAAATGACAAATAGCAGTGAACCCAACACCGACCCTTGCGGTACACCACTAGTAACTGGTCTCCAGGATGAACACTTCCCATCAATGACCACCCTCTGTCTTCTTTCAGCAAGCCAATGATGAACTGGGCTGTGTTCACAATTCTCTGTAATTTCTTGTGGTCTTGAGCAGACCAGTTGCTGTACCAAGATGTGATGCCTCCAGATAGGATGCTTTCTATGATGCATCTATAAAAGTTGGTAAGTGTCAATGACATGGACGTGCCAGATTTCCTTAGCCTTGAGAGGAAGTTGAGACATTGGAGTACTTTCTTGTCTGCAACATTGATGTGGGTGGACCAGGGTGGATTGTTTATGATATTTATTCAAAGGAACTTATACTTCTTGACCAGCTCCCCTCTAGCTTCCTTGATGTAGACAGGAGGCATGCCCTCCATTCTGCTTCCTAAAGTCAGTGACCAGCTTCTTCCTTTTGCGGACATTGATGGAGAGATTGTTGTCACTAAGCTCTCTGAGGAAAGATGTCTTCACTCAAAGAGCAGTGAAATTTGGAGTTCTCTACCACAGAAGGTTATGGAGATTGAGTCACTGAATATAGTCAAGAAAGAGATTGATTTAGATATTAAAGGCATTGAGGGGTAAGCACAGAGAGCAGGAATATGGCATCAAGATAGAGGATCAGCCATGGTTATAGTAAGTAGCAGCTCAGGTTTGGAAGGCCAAATGACCTACTTTTGCTTCTGGTTTCTGTGTTCCTATCAAACTTTGATCTAAGTTTTGTATATTAATTACAATCCTTGTAAATTCATTTAAAAATTATAGATAAAAAATTTTACGCGTTAAAAAATGCTCAGAGAACAAGCAAAGAAGATACTTGAATGAGCATTCAGAAATATCTAAACACCTTATGTCATTGTTAGTAATCGCCTCTTGCAAATCTTTTTATCCAGTGTTTCAGCTGTTAAAGTGGAACCTTCCAATTGTAGTCAGCAACCTCGAGTTCAAGGAGTCTTGGACTGAGGCTAGAACATGTTAGATGTTGGGTGAAGCTTCAAATCTTTGCTTCAAATCCCTATATACCTTTACCAAAACATGAACAATGAATTGCTGCCTTGAAATTTTCAATTGTCCTCCAATGTTTACAGTCTTTTGAGGGGGAATGAGTTCCAGATTTTCATTATCTGTTGAGTAGAGAAAAAATATCCTGATTTTACTCCATCATGGTCTAGCAGTAATTTTAAAACTCCACTGTTTGGTTATACTTCTCTCACCAAAGGAAGTAATGTTCACCTCTCCACCTTTCTGAATCACTTCTTCACATTAAATGCAGCTGTCACTAAGACTGTAATAGAGAATATTGTAATAGTGGAGTTGCCAAGTTAATACTTTACACTCCTTTTCACGACAAATACACAGAACAAAACTGAATCTATGAAATCTCAAGTGGAGGAGTTCAGTTAATTCTATGAAAAAGGGAACATAAGTAATTCAGTGCCCAGTAACAGTTTAGAAATAGTAAGAACTGCAGATGCTGGAGTCAAAGATAACACAGTGTCGAGCTGGAGGAACACAGCAGGCCAGGCAGCAGCAGAGGAGCTGGGAAGTTGACTTTCTGAAGAAACATCAGCTTTCCTGCTCCTCTGATGTTGCCTGGCCTGCTGTGTTTCTTCAGCTCCATACTGTGTTACCATAACAGTTTAGTTGCGTTGACTGCAGATGATTTATTTTTAATTCCTTTGAATTTGCCTCAATTAAGTTTAAAATTATGATTTGTGACTTCATTTTCCCTGGCAAACCTATTACGAATGTTTATTTATGTAGTTATTATATGCAAGATGCTCCATTCAGTCAGAATTGTTACAAATTCTGGTTTGTACCATGCTATTAGAGTTAAAATATTTGTTATTTCTTATGTGTGATGCAATTCATGTGATATTTATATGTATTAATATAGGATGGTTCAAAGAAAAGGTAGGGGCATAACTTTACAATGCTGGGTTCCTCAATCAGGCACTAAATGTCTTTGAATGAGGGAACCACATACAGCCCAAATGACCCTGAGCACTTCTGAGAGGGCTACGCCCCTTAGACCTTTCTCATGGTAAATTCTTGCCTGTACAGCTGCTCTGAACAACATTTACCCAGAGGTGCCATGCACACCTCCAAATGTCTATTTACCACCATTGAAACCATGTTACTAACTAAAACAACAATCTACAGGCACAGCCCACAGGGGGTTGGGGGTGGGTGGGGGGAGTGCAACACAGCTCATTGAATAGGGCAGTGATAATGAGAACTGCAGATGCTGGAGAATCCAAGATAATAAAATGTGAGGCTGGATGAACACAGCAGGCCCAGCAGCATCTCAGGAGCACAAAAGCTGACATTTCGGGCCTAGACCCTTCTTCAGAGCCCTCTGATGAAGGGTCTAGGCCTGAAACGTCAGCTTTTGTACTCCTGAGATGCTGCTGGGCCTGCTGTGTTCATCCAGCCTCACATTTTATTATCATTGAATAGGGCAGGCTGGATGAGGCTCTTACCGAGGTATTAATTGGACACTTAAGGGCTTCATTTAGTGTCTGGGTGGGTAGATCATACAAAGCCTTCTCAACACAAACATTTGGGTGAAATCAAAGTGGTGCCCCTACCAGATTAAGTAAAAATCCCGTCATATCTGAGCTTAATGTGGGAGGAATGGCATTAAATTCTGTAAAGCTGAACCTTTTCATATTTTAATGTTGTCTTGTTTTGGATCTGGAGGTAATGGTGAAGAAGAGGAACATCCTCTTTCTTCGGGAATGTCAAAGATGGCCATGACACCAGACTCTGCCAACCTGAACACCGTTAGCCATCCAGGTCAGAGTAGTGCTCCCTGTTAGAACAAATACCCAGCAAACCTGAAAAATGATCAATGATCTTCAGTGCTCCTCAAGGCTAAGTGCCATTATCTGCTGTTCATTATCTCGCTTTAGCTCTGCCATTGTACACACCTTCCATCAAGGCTAATGGACTATTACTTTCACACTCAGCAGCTGCACTTAATGATTCACATCCATTGCATTCTCCAAACTACAAACCTTCTGCCCTTCGTACTCATTTACTAGGGGCAACTTTCCTGCTCCTGCGCCAACCCCTACAGCTGTGCCAGCCACTTCCATCTCACTGAACGCCTTCTTTCGCCAGGGTGGTGTGACTTGCAATCTGCCCTGACACTCCCTCCCTGACAGATCATTCCCATTAGATCACATATCTGTAGTTGCACTTTCAGTCATTATCCCCTCGATATCTTAACTTGATAGCTCCAACATCTACAATCCAGTTTCCCATTTTTCCACAACATGAATTGGAATGCACCCAATAAGTCCGGCTGATTTTTTTTTTTCGACTCATTTTGTGGGATGTGGGCATCTCTGGCTCAGCCAGCATTTCTTATCCATCCCTAGTTGCCCTTGAGATGGTGGTAGGAGCTGACTTGTTGAGCTGCTGCAGCCCTCCTGCTGTGGGTTGACCCACAATTTTTATTATCCAAACCACCAGGACAGCAAGCCCTTACACAGAAATCAGAAGATGCCATTGACTGAGAGTGACAACACCCTCTGGCTGATCATAACCATCCTTCATTCAGCTAAGGGGTGCTCTCTTCACACTTTCAGACACTGCCATTTGTTGGTAAAGTGTTGGAAAAGGTTATAAGAGATAGGATTTATAATCATCTAGAAAAGAATAAATTGATTAGGGATAGTCAGCATGGTTTTGTGAAGGGTGGGTCGTGCCTCACAAACCTTATTGAGCTCTTTGAGAAGGTGACCAAACAGGTAGATGAGAGTAAACCGGTTGATGTGGTGTATATGGATTTCAGCAAGGCGTTCGATAAGGTTCCCCACAATAGGCTATTGTACAAAATGCGGAGGAATGGAATTGTGGGAGATATAGCAGTTTGGATTGGAAATTGGCCTGCTGAAAGAAGACAGAGGGTGGTAGTTGATGGGAAGTGTTCATCCTGGAGACCAGTTACTAGTTGTGTACCGCAAGGGTCGGTGTTGGGTCCACTGCTGTTTGTCATTTTTATAAATGACCTGGATGAGGGCGTAGAAGGATGGGTTAGTAAATTTGCAGACGACTCTAAGGTCGGTGGAGTTGTGGATAGTGACGAAGGATGTTGTAGGTTGCAGAGAGACATAGATAAGCTGCAGAGCTGGGCTGAGAGGTGGCAAATGGAGTTTAATGCGGACATGTGTGAGGTGATGCACTTTGGTAGGAGTAAGCGGAATGCAAAGTACTGGGCTAATGGTAAGATTCTTGGTAGTGTAGGTGAGCAGAGAGATCTTGGTGTCCATGTACACAGATCCTTGAAAGTTGCCACCCAGGTTGACAGGGCTGTTAAGAAGGCATACAGTGTTTTAACTTTTATTAATAGAGAAATCGAGTTCCGGAACCAAGAGGTCATGGTGAAGCTGTACAAAACTCTGGTGCGGCCGCACTTGGAGTATTGTGTACAGTTCTGGTCACCGCATTATAACAAGGATGTGAAAGCTTTGGAAAGGGTGCAGAGGAGGTTTACCAGGATGTTGCCTGGTATGCAGGGAAGCTGTTATGAGGAAAGGCTGAGGGACTTGAGGCTGTTTTCATTAGAGAGAAGAAGGTTGAGAGGTGACTTAATTGAAACATATAAAATAATCAGAGGGTTAGATAGGATGGTTAGGGAGAGCCTTTTTCCTAGGATGGTGACAGCGAGCACGACGGGGCATAGTTTTAAATTGAGGTGTGAAAGATATAGGACAGATGTCAGAGGTAGTTTCTTTACTCAGAGAGTAGTAAGGGAATGGAACGCTTTGCCTGCAACGGTAGTAGATTCGCCAACTTTACGTATATTTAAGTTGTCATTGGATAACCATATGGACGTACATGGAATAGCGTAGGTTAGATGGGCTTCAGATTGGTATGACAGGTCGGCACAACATCGAAGGCCGAATGGCCTGTACTGTGCTGTAATGTTCTATGTTCTATGTTCTATGACCCACATACAATGCATTTGTCATGTAAGCGGCTGACGCAAGTAGGTCAATATGATATTGATGTCACCAAGCAGGCAACAACGGCAAGCTGAGATAACAAGGTGTGGAGCTGGATGAACACAGCAGGCCAAGCAGCATCAAAGGAGCAGGAAGGCTGACGCTTCGGGTCTGGACTCTTCTGTCTGTGCTGAGAAACAAGGCAAGGTAAAATTGCTGTGAGGATCTAGTTGAGCACAAAATGAGTGAGTCCTAAAGAAGCAAACTACAAGCATCCTGGGTAGTCATGGGAGGTGGGTGATGCCGTACGCATATATTGAACTGGGAGCAACTTTGTAATGCAAGGTATCAATGAGCTCCATGCAGGAGGGAAGTGCTGAGTTGTTTTCTGAGTTTGCCTGATGGCAGCCATGATGATTTGATGCAGCTGCTGTCTTGCTAATTCTGTAGACAAAGGATGAAGGTGGTCAATGTCCATGTAGTGTACCATGAGGCGTTGGTGAACAAAGGTGAAAATGGAAGCCTGGAGTCACAAATGGCCAGCTTACTACTCAGACTTTCAAGCCTCAATTTGGTGCTATCTAGTTTCTTGCCAATGGCTGATTAAATTATGAAATTGTATAGAAATGAGAGCTGACATTTCGGGCCTAGACCCTTCACTGAAACATCAGCTTTCCTGCTCCTAAGATGCTGCTTGGCCTGCTGTGTTCATGCAGCTCTACACTTTGCTATCTCGGATTCTCCACTATCTGCAATTCCCATTATCTCTTGGATAGAAATGAGACAGGATTAGTTAATAATGAACAGCAAATGCATCAAAATAAGGTTCTCTTCACCTACTACCAAGATTGTAATCTAGTTGTTGAAACCTTAAAGGTGAAAGTCAGACGGCTTTTTTCTTGATATTGAGAATCTATTTTTTTCATTTTCATCATATTCTCCCCTTGCCCATACTGCTTAAGTGTTGGAATAAATCTCCCTGTTTATTCACCCTCACTGAAATCCTTCCTGTCTGCTGCTGACACAGGTGGATGGAATCTTCCTGTCTTTGAATTTTTTCCGACATTCAGAATAAATGCAGGTCCTGATCTCAATGGTGGTGGCTCACTGAACAATAGCAAGATCTTCCCAGAGGCAAATCAGAAGCCACTTCCTGAAGCATTATCCCATTGAGGTGGGTAGATCTGGGATCCAGCAGGCCCAGTAACAGGTCCTGCAACTATGTGCTGGCAGTTGCACAACCTGGAGATGTGGACACAGCTCAGGTACACAAGAAACCACAAGTCTATATCAAGATGTACACTTAAAAAGGAATGTAAAAGATGTTGGGGAGGGCATGGCTGAGATTTACTCAATGGTTGCAGAGAGAACAGTTTTGGCTTGCTGAAGAGGTGAGAGAATTTGTGACTGTTTTCCTTAAAGCAGAGGAGTTAGGGTAAGAGATACTAGAATTGTTCAAAGTTTTGGTAGAGTAAATGGGAGGAAACAAATTCCACTAGCAGGGAGGATGGTGACTTGATGTAACAAGGTGTAGAATTGGGTGAACACGGCACGTCAACAGCATCAGAGGAGCGGGCCTGTTTGGCCTGCTGTGTTCATCCAACTCTACACTTTGTTATCTTAGATTCTCCAGAATCTGCAATTCCTACTGTCTCTGGTGGCTTGATGTTGCAAGTTTAAAATAGTTTGCAAGAATTCCAGAGTGGATGAGCAATATTTAGTTCCATTAATTATACCTTACGTTGCACAACTTAAAAGTGGGGTTGTGCTACCAGATTAGATAGTGCCTTTCCGTTATGAGAAAGTTAGAAGTAGTTCTTTGGCAGCTGGCGCAGAGATGATGGATTGAATCCTTGGATAAGCATATGGATAATGATGTGATAGTGTAGGGGAGGGGCTTAGATTAGTTCACAGGTCGGCGCAACATCATGGGCCAAAGGACCTGTTCTATGTTCTATGAATGGCTTCTTCCTCCATTGCTGGATTCTATAAAATATTTTCACAAGTGTTTTAATAAATTAATTACAAAGTAGTTTTGAACTGGCATCCTTACTACTTTTGCAAAGGGCTTAATATTTTTTAGCTCCAGTTTGCATAATTGACATCCCCTTGATGTTTACTTCCATCTCGAAATACAAGGGCAGCAGATATATGGGAACTCCACCCCCTGTAACTTCATCTCCAAGCCATTCACCATCCTGACTCGGAACTATATTGCTGTTCCTTCCACTATCACTGGAAATCTCTCCCTAAGGGCATTGTGAGTCAACCCACAGCTCATGGACTGCAGTAGTTCAAGTAGGCAGCTCAACACCACCTTCTCAAGGGCAACTGGGAACGGACAATAAATGCAACGCCTACATCCAATAAGTGAATTAAAAAACGGAAAGTTATGATTTACTTGTAAATAAATCCTGTCAGTCTGTCTGCTGTGCTATCAGTGTAGAGGTACAGCCCTTCCAAAGGATAATCAAGGTGGTGGGTTTCCATCTCCTAATGGACATAACTTGCAAATGACTGCTGATGTGCAGCAGGCACATTCACTTAAACGCGATCTGGCAAAGTTGTTGGGGATCAACAACAAGTCAGGGGTAGGGAGAGGTGGATAGTCTGGTAACCAACTTGACACACAAATTTAGTTTGGAATTGTGAAATCAGAGGAACAGGAAGAAATCATTTGGCTCCATGAACCTGTTCTGAGAATCAATTCAATCATGGTTTGATCTATGGCTGAATTCTAATACTCATTAAAATGATAATTCGGAATCCCAGAAATGTTACAGCACAGATGGAAGCCACTTCACCCATCAAATAGACACGGCTATTTCATTGAGTAACGTACTGATTGCCATTTCCCAACCTTTCTCTGTAACCCTGTACATTCTTCCTTTATGAGAAACAGCCTAATCCCATCTGACAAAATAATTGGTTGACCAGCAAAGTGAAAGTGCATAGAGATGGAACAATGTAAAATAATGACATCATGATACTGTTGTTATCAGTTGTAACATTTTATTTTACTTTAACCTTAATTGTAAGGCCTAAGTTAAATATAATTGTAGATTAAGTTTGAAAGAACCAATCTGAAGGTTAATAGTGCTGATTTGTTACAAGACTCATTCCGTGTCCAAAATTGCTTTCAAACATTTCACAGAATTTACAAAGCTTATCAAAACAAGTGCAGAGGAATTGATACTGAACAAAGCAACAGATTCAGTAAATTCACAATGGTTTTCAACTTCCAGCCCATCAGTACGCTATGTTTGCTTCTGTTGAGTGAAATTGACCTCCTGACTTCTGCCTTCATATTGTCCCATTGCGGACCAAGTTTGATTAACCCTGCCTACCCACCATCTCCTGTGCATGATTAGAGACATTCTGAACTCTAATCGGATTGACAGTACACAGACAATTCATGGTCAATCCCACATTGGTCAATCTCAAATTAGCCAAACAGTATATTCCCAGTTCCTGATTGGTTCCTTTTAAAAGTGGTCGTCATTTAAGTGACATCATTTTCTGCTATTTCCTAATTGGAAGTTAACTTAGACTGAGTATCTGAGTCAGTGACTCAGTCCGTGATGCGTGATTGTGTTTCCTTCTATCGTCATCCAATAAACAAGCGTGGAATGGACTGGGTGACGTGGGTTCTTCATTCCGTGAGGAAGGAGCTCCACTTTTATGCAAATGTGAGACCCGTCAAAATACAATAGCATTTAAAACAGATGCCCATGTAATGCAAGTGAAAGGCATCTGTGTGCTCACAGAAGCACTGTATGTGAGCCTTATGCATTGACTAGTTAAGGATAAGTGTAGTGTTTGGGTGAATGAGCTAAATTGGTGGAAGACTAACTACCACATTATTAGGCAGGAACTGGGGAATGTAGATTTGGGCAGCTATTTGACAGTAAATCTACATCTACCATGTGGGAGTCCCTTAAAGGCCAATTTATTACAGTTCAGGATTAGCATGTTCCTGAGATATTGAAGGATAGGAATGACAAGATTTGAGGAGCTTGGATGACAAGAAAAATGAAATCTCAGTAGACTGAAGGCAGACAAAGTCCTCGAAGAATAAAAAAAAGTAGGAAAGAACTCAAACAAGGAAATAGGAGGGTCAAACGGGACCATGAGATGTCTTTGGCAAACAGTGTTCAGGAAAATCCCAAGGCACATTTTACATTTATAAGGAGCAAAAAGGTGGCTAGATAAGAGTAGGTCCATTCAAGGACAAATCTATGCGTGAAGCCAGAGGAAATAGGTGAGGTTCTTAATAAATGCTTTGCATTGGTATTCACAAAGGAGAAGGACATGGCAGATGATGAATCTTGGATGGGATATGTTGATATTCTGGGACATGTTAAGTGATAAAAGGAGGCATTGGATGTGCTTAAAAGCAATAATGTAGACAAATCCTAAGAACCTGATGGAATCTATCCCAGAATGCTCAGGGAGGCAGGTGAGGCAATTGTTGGGACCTTGTACAAAATCTTTGTGTCCTCTTTAGCCACAGGAGAAGTCCTAAAGGACTGGATATTAAACAATGTTGTTCCTTTTTTAAGAAGGACAGCATGGATAATCCGAGAAATTATCAGCCAGTGAGCCTTATGTCAATGTTATGGAAATTGTAGAGAAGTTTTTAGGGATAGATTTACTCACATTTGTAAAAATATGGATTTATTAGTGAGAGGGTGCATGGTTTTGGGCGGGAAATGTTGTATCTCACAAACAAGTTTGCATTTTTTTAAGGAAGTGACAAAGATGATTGATGAGGGCAGGGTGGTAGATATTGCCTATATGGACTTTGGAAAGGCCTTTGACATGATCCCCCATGGCAGGCTGATGCAGAAGATGAAGTCATATGGGATCTGCGTTGCTTTGGAAATATAGATCCAGAACTGGGTTGGTCAAAGAAGGCAGAGAGTAGCAGTGCAGCAACATTTTTCTGACTGGAGATCTGTGACTAGTGGTGTTCCGCAGGGGTCAGTGCTGGGACTCCTGTTGTTTGTAGTATACAGCATTGATTTGAAGGCGAATGTAGGTGGTCTGATTAGTAAGTTTGCAGACAACACAAAGATTGGGGGAGCTGCGGATAGCAAAGAGGATTTCCAGAGGATACAGCAGGATATGGATAGGCTGGGGACTTGGATGGAAAAATGGCGGAAGGAGTTTAATCTGGCCAAATGTGAGGTGATGCATTTTGGAATATGTAATGCAGGTGGGAAATATACAGTAAATGGCAGAACCTTTTAGTAGAATTACCATTTAGAGAGATCTAGGTGTACAAGTCCACAGTTCCCTGAAAGTGGTAGCACAAGTGGATAAGGTTGTTAAGAAGGCATATGGCATGCTTGCCTTTATCGGTCAGGGTATAGAGTATAAAAAATTGGCAAGTCATGTTGAGCTGTGTGGAATGTTAGTGAGGCCACATTTGGAATATCGTACACAGTTCTGGTTGCTACACTGCCAGAGGATATAGAACAGTTTACCAGGATGTTGCCTGATTTGGAAGGTATGAGCTATGAGGCGATTGGACAAACTTGGTTTGTTTTCACTTGAACATTGAGGGATGAGCGCTGACCTGATAGAAGTTTACAAAATTATGAGAGGCATAGATATAAAGGATAGTCGGAGCTGTTTCCCAGGATATAATGTCAATTACTAAGGGACATAGGCTTAAGGTAAAGCAGGTAAGTTTAAAGCAGATTTGAGAGGCAATTCTTTTGTACAGAGGGTGGTAAGTGCCTGGAATGCGCTGCCAGGGGAGGTGGGGGAGAGGGATACAATAACAATGTTTAAGAGGCATTTTGACAGATACATGAATAGGCAGGGAATAGCAGGTTACAGGCTGTGCAAAGGTAAAAGGATTTTGATTTAGAAAGGCACCATGTGTCTGTGCACTGTTGGTGGGCTGAAGGGCCTATTCCTATGCTGAACAGTTCTTTGTCCGTTGAGTTACTATGTAGAATCCAAATCCTGGTCCCAAGGATTCTTGACCACATCCTGCAACATTACAAATCAATCCCATTCATGTCTGTGACACAGAAACAATGTATTATGGCCTCAAGGAGAGAGAAAGGAGAGATTGTGTCATGAAAAGGGATAGAGTGATGGTCATGGGAGACTAACACAACAACAGACTGGTTATTGGGACATGGAAGCTTTCGCACTCCCACGAAAAAAATCACTGTCTCATTGCTTTGTACAATGATATTCTTCTCAATTATTGGCGGTCCCTCTCAGATGAGGGGGACTCCCTTCCACTCTCAGGGTGAGCCTGTAGGTGGCTGGATGGACCAATGTGGCTACTGCAGGCTCTGTTACACTTGGGGTAGGTGGGGAATGTGGGAAAGAATGGGTTGGGTTAGGGTTGAGGGGTGGTTGTTGGACACTTCATCACCTGATTTGGCTCTTTCTGTCCTATTGTGGTCTGTTTTACCTGGAAGAAGACAAAGGGAGGGATTGAGTGAGATGTGCCTGGGACAGTTGAAGGTTCCTTACCACCACCTCAAACAGAACTTTTAAAAAATCATTTTATCTCCTGTGGTTACCTTGTATGGGGAGGTGTTTGAAGGGGATGGTGGTTGCAGCGATAATTAATCTGTTAAGCTTTGAAATCTTGCACAGGGGCATTTATAACTCCAAACAATAGAATGATTTATAATCCTGTCTTGAGATGGAGTGCATAGCAGTTGTGCTTCTTACTTGCTTGAGGCTAATAGAATGTGCAGAGTGTTCGATAAACTGAAGTTAAATTGCTGGACACGAATTGCATGCATACTGGGCATCTTTTGATGGATCTAGTTTGAAATTAGAAGAATATGAACTTTACAATAAAGTAATTCTGCATGCCCATGTTTACATACGCATCAGCTCTGAAACAGGTAGTTACAGCACAGGAGATTTGAGAGACCTCATGCATGAATCACAGAAAGCTAGTGTACATATTCGGTAGAGTAATCGGCAAAGCAGATGGGATGTTGGCCTTTATTTCAAAGGGAATGTGGGATAGAAATCAAGTCCTGATATATTTATAAAGGTACTAATTAGGCCACATGTGGAATACTGTACAGAATGTCGGTCCCCATATCAATGGAATGTAAAAGCATTGATCTGTTTCAGGGGAACCAATACAAAAAAAAATCAGCAAACATTGAGTAACGCTATTGAAAGGATTTTGTAACAATAGATTTTCTCTCCAATGGTATGAACAGATGATTTCAGTGAATGATTTGTAGCAAGTTTCAACGACAAACAAGTTGAAACATTACTTTGTGTCATAAATTTTTTACCTGTATTTCACCTTTGTATTTATGAATAATGGCTTTTTTCTATTGGGATTTCAATACATCAAGTTTCGACTTATCAAGATTCCACAGAGTTCATTAACACTGTTCAAGTGAAAAGATGATTTACAACATTAAGTGAGCTTGAGTCACAAAAGCAGAAATAGCTGGAAAAACTCTGCAGGTCTGGCAGCATCTATGGGGAGAAAGCAGAGTTAACGTTTCAGGCCCAGTGACTCTTCAAAGTTTTCCCAGCTATTTCTGTTTCTGGAAATGAATTTGAGTCACTGTTGTGTGGAATTGCAGATTTGTTGATTGTAGGACACCCATGTAACACTTAACTTCTATGTTCAAAATGCTGGATGTCAATATTGTAAATATTGTTAACTGGAAGTAATTAACTTCAATGCTAAGGGTAAGTGTAGATGACAGGAAATCCTACTCCTTGATATGATCAACTACTATTTTCAATTTTGTATGATAGCATGAATTCAAGACCATGACTGTCACTTGAGGAGAATGTTTCTCGCATTTTCATTGCTTTACAATGATACTTTGTTTGTGGACATACGTCAACATGGCCTTTTCTAAATTTTTATCCTGGAATAACCATTTATTCTATAAAGAAGTTATTTCAATGCAAAAGTCATGTGTCCACTCAGTGATAATGAGAACTGTAGATGCTGGAGAATACCAAGATAATAAAATGTGAGGCTGGATGAACACAGCAGGCCAAACAGCATCTCAGGAGCACAAAAGCTGACGTTTCGGGCCTAGACCCTTCATCAGAGAGGGGGATGGGGAGAGGGAACTGGAATAAATAGGGAGAGAGGGGGAGGCGGACCGAAGATGGAGAGTAAAGAAGATAGGTGGAGAGAGTATAGGTGGGGAGGTAGGGAGGGGATAGGTCAGTCCAGTGAAGACGGACAGGTCAAGGAGGTGGGATGAGGTTAGTAGGTAGATGGGGGTGTGGCTTGGGGTGGGAGGAAGGGATGGGTGAGAGGAAGAACCGGTTAGGGAGGCAGAGACAGGTTGGACTGGTTTTGGGATGCAGTGGGTGGGGGGGAAGAGCTGGGCTGGTTGTGTTGTGCAGTGGGGGGAGGGGACGAACTGGGCTGGTTTAGGGATGCAGTTGGGGAAGGGGAGATTTTGAAACTGGTGAAGTCCACATTGATACCATTAGGCTGCAGGGTTCCCAGGCGGAATATGAGTTGCTGTTCCTGCAACCTTCGGGTGGCATCATTGTGGCACTGCAGGAGGCCCATGATGGACATGTCAGCTAAAGAATGGGAGGGGGAGTGGAAATGGTTTGTGACTGGCAGGTGCAGTTGTTTGTTGCGAACTGAGCGGAGGTGTTCTGCAAAGCGGTCTCCAAGCCTCCTCTTGGTTTCCCCAATGTAGAGGAAGCCACACTGGGTACAGTGGATGCAGTATACCACATTGGCAAATGTGCAGGTGAGCCCCTGATTAATGTGGAATGTCATCTTGGGGCCTGGGATAGGGGTGAGGGAGGAGGTGTGGGTGCAAGTGTAGCATTTCCTGCGGTTGCAGGGGAAGGTGCCGGGTGTGGTGGGGTTGGAGGGCAGTGTGAAGCGAACAAGGGAGTCATGGAGAGAGTGGTCTCTCCGGAAAGCAGGCAGGGGTCCAAGGGTCCACTCAGTGTACGTGTAAGAACATTATTTTCAATTTTGTAATATATTTAAGCAAGATTTAAAAAAGTAATTATTACAAAAGATTGTTGGCAGATTTGGCTAGAGTGGGCTGGGAGACAAGATTAGTAGAAAAGACAATTGATGAATAATGGAAGGCATTTAAGAGAATAGTTCATAACTCACAGCATGGATATATCCCAGTGAGGAAGAAGAATTCTAAGAAGGGGATAAACCCCAACTATGGTTAACTGAGAAAGTTTAGGATCATAGGAGATTGAAAGAAGGAAAAGTACAACATGGATAAGATCAGTGGTAAGTCCAAGGATTGGGGAAATTTTAAAGCCCAATGAAAGATTACCAAAAAATGGAGAAAATCAAATTTTGTGGGTAAATTAGCAAGTCACATATACATATAAAAAAACATAGTAGCTTTTCCTTCAACATATAAAAAGGAAGAAGGACCAAGGTGAACATGGGAATGAGGCTGATAACTAATAATGGGGGATATAGGAAATGTCAGCGGAGTTGAATAAATAGTTTGCTTCAGTGTTTACAGTAGAAAACACTAATAACATACCAAATATTATAAATACTGAAAGGGCAAAAGGGAGGTTGAAATAATTTGTATGGCTTTCATTAGAGAAAAAGTACTAGGGAAATTGATGACACTGACAGGTCCTGTGGACTTAGAGTTACAGTGTCATAGAGTTGTACAGCATGGAAACCGACCCCTCAGTCCAACTTGTCCATGCTGACCAATATCCTAAATAAATCTAGTCCCATTTGTCAGCATTTGGCCCATATCCCTGTAAACCTTTCCTATTCATATATCAACCCATAGGCCTTTTAAATGTTGTACTTGTACTAGCTTCCACCACTTCCTGTGACATCTTATTTCATGCGCGCACCAACGTCTGCATGAAAAAGTTGCCTCTTAGGTCCCTGTTAAAGCTTTCCCCCTCACCTTAAACATATGGCCTTTAGTTTTGGACTCCCCCACCCTGGGGAAAAGACCCTGTCTATTTACCCTATCCATGCCCCTCATGATCTTATAAACCTCTATGAGGTCATCCCTCCTTCTCCGACACTCCAGCGAAAATAGTCCCAGCCTATTCAGCCCCTCCCTATGGCTCAAACCCTCCAACCCTGGCAACATCCTTGTAATTCTTTTCTGAACCCTTTCAAGTTTCACAATATCCTCCGATAGCAGGGAGACCATATTTGCATTCAATATTCCAAAAGTGGCCTAACCAATGTCCTGTACAGCCAGAGCATGACCTCTCAACTCCTATACTCAATGCACTGACCAATAAAGGAAAGCATATCGAATACCTTCTTCACTATCCTGCCAGTCCACTTTCAAGGAACTATGAACCTGCACTGCAAGGTCTCTTTGTTCAACAGCACTCCCCAGGACCTTAACACTAAATGTATAAGTCCTGCCCTGATTTGCCTTTCCAATATGCAGTATCTCACATTTGTCTAAATTCAACTCAATCTGCCACTCCTCGGCCCATCAGTTCATGTGATCAAGATCCCGTTGTTCTCTGAGGTAACCTTCTTCACTGTCCACTCCACCACCTATTTTGGTGTCATCTGCAAACCAACCTCCTACGTTCACATCCAAATCATTCACATAAATGACAAAATTGGACCCAGCATTGATCTTCATGGCACACTGCTGGTCATCGGCCTCCAGTCTGAAAAACAACCGTCCACCATCATGCTCTGTCTCCTACCTTCGAGCCAGATCTGTATCGAAATGGCTAGGTCTCCCTATATTCTATGTGATCTAACCTTGCTAACCTGTCTACCATGAGGAACCTTGTCAAACGCCTTACCGGAGTCTACATAGATCATATCCACCGCTCTGCCCTCACCAGTCCTCTTCATTATTTCTCCAAAAAACTCAGTCAACCTCGTGAGACAATTTTCGACGCAATAAGCCATGTTGACTATTCCTAATCAGTCCTTCACAGGTAATACCCAAGGGTACTAAAGGAACTATTGATAGAGGTAGTGGATGCACTGGTTGTAATTCTCCAAGAATCCTTAAATTCTGGAACAGTCCCAGACAATTGCCAATGTATCAATCTTATTTAGAAAGGGAGGGTGACATATTGAGCAGTAATCATAGGCGAGTTAGATTAGACCATAAGACCATAAGAACATAAGACATAGGAGTGGAAGTAAGGCCATTCGGCCAATCGAGTCCACTCTGCCATTTAATCATGGCTGATGGGCATTTCAACTCTACTTACCCGCACTCTCCCCATAGCCCTTAATTGCTTGCGACATCAAGAATTTATTAATCTCTGCCTCGAAGACATGTAATGTCCCGGCCTCCACTGCACTCCGTGGCAATGAATTCCACAGGCCCACCACTCTCTGGCTGAAGAAATGTCTCCTCATTTCCGTTCTAGATTTACCCCCTCTAATTTTAAGGCTGTGCCCACAGGTCCTAGTCTCCCCGCCTAACGGAAACAACCTCCCAGTGTCCACCCTTTCTAAGCCATGCATTAAAAGCTGTCGTCAGGAAATTGTTAGAGTCTATTATAAAGAAGGTGATAGCACAGTGTTTAGAAATAGATAATGTAATCTAGCAAAGCCAGCATGGTCTCATGAAGGAAAATCACACCTAATACATATTTTAGATACCTTTGAGACAGTTACAAGCAGGAATGATAAAGAGGGACTAGCAGGTATCATGTATTAGGATTTACAAAAGGTATTCAATAAAGTGCTACACATAAACCACTGAGTAAGACAAAGGCCAATGATGGTGGGAGCCATATATTAATAATGAATTGATGATTGGCTGCCTAAAAGAAAACAGAGTTGGGAATAAAGGTGACATTTGCAGGTTGGCAACCTATAACTAGCAGAGTACCACAGAAATCATAGCTGGAGACATAATTATTTACAGGACATGTAAATAACTTGGATGTGGAAGCTTTGGAAATGGTGCAGAGGAGATTTACTAGGATGTTGCCTGGTCTGGAGGGAAGGTCTTATGAGGAAATGCTGAGGGACTTGAGGCTGTTTTCATTAGAGAGAAGAAGGTTGAGAGGTGACTTAATTGAAACATATAAAATAATCAGAGGGTTAGATAGGGTGGATAGGGAGAGCCTTTTTCCTAGGATTGTGACGGTGAGCACGAGGGGGCATAGCTTTAAATTGAGGGGTGAAAGATATAGGACAGATGTTAGAGGTAGTTTCTTTACTCAGAGAGTAGTAAGGGAATGGGATGCTTTGCCTGCAACGGTTGTAGATTCGCCAACTTTGGGTACATTTAAGTCGTCATTGGATAAGCATATGGACGTATATGGAATAGTGTAGGTTAGATGGGCTTGAGATCGGTATGACAGGTCGGCACAACATCGAGGGCTGAAGGGCCTGTACTGTGCTGTAATGTTCTATGTTCTATGTTCTATGAAATGAAATGAATATTCTAATAGGAGTGATAATAGGAACTGCAGATGCTGGACAATCCGAGATAACAAGGTGTGAAGCTGGGTGAACACAGCAGGCCAAGCAGCATCTTAGGAGCAGGAAAGCTGATGTTTCTGGCCCAGACCCTTCATAGGCCTGGAAAGTCAGCTTTCCTGCTCCTAAGATGCTGCTTTATTGGCTGTGTTCATCCAGCTCCACACTTTGTTATCTTGAATATTCTATAGCCAGGTTATAATTAACGCAAAAATATGTGGGAGGAAAGTGATGAGGGGTAATGACATGATAAACAAGTGAGCAAAAATTTGGCAGATGGTAGATGTTGCATAAAAAGTGAAGTTATGTTCTTTTGCAAGAAGAATAGAGGAGGTGAGAATTACTTAAATGGAAAAAGGTTGCAGAGGCTATGGGACAGAGGGAACTGGAGGTCCTTGTGTATAAATCACAAAAAGCCAGTATATAAGTTCAAGTAACAGTGAAGGTAAATGGAATATTAGCCTTTATTTCAAGGCAAATGATATATAAAAATAGCAAAGTCTTGTGGAAACTATGCAAGACACTAATTAGACAGCATAAGATCATAAGGCCATAAGACATTGGAGCAGAAATTAGGCCATTCAGCCAAATGAGTCTGCCCCACCATTCAATCATGGCTGATAAGTTTCTCAAACCCATTCTCCTGCTTTCTGCCCATGACCCTTGGTCCTCTTAACAATCAAGGACCTATCTATCTCAGTCTAAAATGTACTCAATGGCCTGGCCTCCACAGCCTTCAGTGGCAGGAAATTCCATAGATTCACCACTTTCTGGCTAAAGAAGTTTCTCCTTATCTCTGTTCTAAAAGGTCTTCCCTTTACTCTAAGGCTGTGCCCTCGGGTCCTAGTCTCTCCTATCAATGGAAGCATCTTCCAAACATCCACTCTGTCCAGGCCATTCAGTATTCTGTAAGTTTCAATTAGATCCACCCTCATCCTTCTAAACTCCATTGAGTGTAGACCCACAATCTTCAAACTTTCTAGGTATATTGTAAACAGTTGTGGCCCCCTTACCTATGGAGGGTGCTAGCTTTGGAGGCAGTCCAGAAATGGTTCACTGTGTTGATCTCAGGCATGGAGAGGCTGTGTCGATTGGGCCTGTGCTCATTGGGGTTTAAATGAATGAGAAGAGACATATTTTAAAATATAAGAATCTTGGGGAGTATGATGGGTGGATGCTGGGATGTTGTTTCCCCACATTACAACCAATGTCAGAGCAAGAAATTGACAATTTAAGACAGATGAGGAAGGAATTTCAATTCTCAGAGGGTAGTGAATCTGCAGAGGCCTCTCAGGGTTAGGTTGTTGAGCATATTCAAGGCTGAGGCAGATTTTTAATCAGTAACAGAATCCAAGGTTACAAGGAAAAGACCAGAAAGTGGAGCTGAGGAAGTGGCCTTAGGGAAGTGTCAATGAGTCAAATAGAGTACCTCTGCTCCTAATTCTTATGGTGTTGATCTCGTGAAAAACATTAAAAAAGGTGGCGGGGGCGGGGGGGAGATGACATATGGGGATAAGTCACACAGACCAGATGGACTATACCCCAATGTGCTGCAGGAGATAGCTGAGGAGATTGTGGAGACATTGGTGATCATTCAGGGATCACTGGGGTCAGGGAAGGTCCCAGAGTAATGGAAAATGTCTAATATAATGCATCTGTTTAAGAAAGGAGGGAAGCAGAAGAACGGAAATTATAGGCCAGTTAGTCTGACCTGGGCGGTTGGTAAGACTTTAGTGTCCTTTATAAAGGATGTGATTTGATGGATTTGTTATTTTTACATGTCCTGAAATACAGTGAAAAGTATTGTTTTGCATGCTGACCAGACAAATTATACCTTAAATAAGAACATCAATGTAATAGAACAGAATGTAGAATATAGTGTTACAGCTACAGAGAAGGTACAGA
Source organism: Stegostoma tigrinum (assembly GCF_030684315.1). Classification (NCBI taxonomy): domain Eukaryota; kingdom Metazoa; phylum Chordata; class Chondrichthyes; order Orectolobiformes; family Stegostomatidae; genus Stegostoma; species Stegostoma tigrinum. The sequence goes on along the minus strand of NC_081357.1, from coordinate 131,564,887 downwards.
GAAAGATCAATTCTAATATGTGAGAGGTCCATTCCTAAGTCAGGAAACAGTGGGGGAGAAGCTATTCTTGAATCTGTTAGTACATGTTTTCAAACTTGTGTATCTTCTGCCCAACAGAAGAGGCTAGAAGAGAATATAACCAAGGCGGCAGGGGTGTTTGAGTATGTTGGCTGCTTTCCCAAGGCAGCAGGGAGTATAGACGGAGTATTATCCTTGACTTCTTGGAAGTAAATGGCATATTCGGGCTGAGTCAGCATGACTTAGTCAAAATAAGGTAATGCCTGACAAATCTGTTAGAATTATTTGAGGAGGTAATGAGCAAGTTAGACAAAGGAGATCCATTGGGTGTGATTTATTTAGATTTCCAGAAGGCCTTTGACAAAGTGCCAAATGGAAGGCTGTGAAATAAGACAAGAGCCAATGGTGTTATGGGCAAGGTACTAGCTTGGACAGAGAGTTGGCTGACTGGAAGAAGGCAGAGAGTGGGGATAAATGGACCTTTTTCAGGATGATAGTCAGTGACTAGTTGAGTTCCGCCGGGGTCAATGTTGGGACCACAACTGTTCACATTGTACATTAACAATCTGGATGGAGGAACTAGCGTATTGTTGATAAGTTTGCAGATGGCATGAAGACAAGTGCAGGGCCAGATAGTGTTGAGAAAGTGGAGAGGTTACAGAATGACTTGGAGTGTGTAGGATAGTCGGCAAAGAAGTGACAGTTGGAATACAATGTGGGAAAGAGTGAGGTTATGCACTTTAGTAGAAAGAATAGAGGCTCAGGCTATTTTTCAAATGGGGAAAGGCTTCAGAAATCAGAAGTATGAAGAGGCTTAGGAGGCTGTGATCGGGATTCTCTTAAGGTTAACATGCAGGTTCAGTGGTGGTTAGGAAGGTAAATGCAATGTTAGCATTCATTTCAGGGGGCTGGAATACAAGAGCAGCAATGTACTGCTGAGGCTGTATAAAGCTCTCATCAGACCACATTTGGAATATAGTGAGCAGTTTTGGGCTTCACATCTGAGGAAGGATGGAGTCTAGAGGAAGTTTACAAGTGTGATTCTGGCATGAAGGGCTTGTCTTATGAGGAGTGATTGAAGACTCTGGGTTTGTACTCAATGGAGTTTAGAAGGATGAGGGGCAATTTGATTGAAACTTACAGAATACTGAGAGGACTGGATAATGTTCACATGAAGAAAAATTTTTTTGCACTAGTAGGAGTGACTAGGACCCCAGGCCACAGCCTTAGAGTGAAGGGATGATCCTTTGGAACTGCATTGAGGAGGAATTTCTTCAACCAGAATTGATTAAATCTGTGGAACTCATTGCTGCAGAGGGCTGTGGAGGGAAAGGCATTAAATGTACTTAAAACAGAGATAGGTAGGTTCTTGATTAGTAAGGGGATCCAGGTATTACAGGGAGAAGGCAGGAGAATGGGTTTGAGAAATGTATCAGCCAAGATTGAATGGTGAAGGAGACTCGATGGGCCACATAGCCTAATTCTGCTCTGATATCTTGTTTGATATCCACCATGCTAAATAGCTGCGATACAAACCTTTACTTTAATCAAGGAGCAGTTACCATGAAATGGATGATTATGACTTCAGGGTTAATATAGATTCATAAAAACAAAGAAGGAATAGGCTATTTGGCCCTTCAAACCTGCTCTACTATTCAATATGATCTTAGCTAATTCTCCACCTCAATGTCATATTCTTGCTTCCTCTCCACACTCCTTTAAAATCCAAATAATTAGCCATCTCTTCCTTGAATATGTTCAATGGATTGACTTCCATAGCCTTCTGTCATAGTGGATTCCACAGGTTACTACCCTTCTGTGTGAAGAAATGTTTCCTCATCTCAGTCCTAAACACTCCATTTCCTGTCCTAAATCATGTCCCCAGGTTCTAGACTTTTCAATCAAGGATAGCATCTGCCTTGCATCTGATCTGTCTAACCCCATTAGAATTTTATATGTTTCAATCAGATTCCCCTCATCCTTCTAAACTCTAGTGAATGCTAGCCTACTTTATCGAATCTCTTCTCATAGGACAATCCTGCCATTCTGAGTATTGGTCTAGTGAACCTCCATGGCAAGATTACCCATTCTTTGATAGGTAGACCAAGACTGTGCTCAATACTCGGGTCTCACCAAGACCTTTATAATTGTAGTAATTCATCCCTACTTCTGAACCCAAATCCTCTTCCATTGAAGGCTGATATACCATTTGCCTTCCTAATCATCTAGTGTACTTTGCAGTTTATTTTCACTGACTGTTGTACAAGAACACTTGGATCCCTTTGTATATCCACTCTTCCAAATGTATTATGATTTAAATAATATTGTTCCCTTCTGGTTTTCTCACCGCGTTAATTTCATGTTTAGCCATGTTGTACTCCTTCTTTCATGCGTTTGCCCACTTTCTCAACTTGCCTAAATCACCTTGAAGCTTCTTGCTCCCTCCTCACAATCCTGCCCAGTTTTGTGCAATCACAAACTTGAAAATGTTGCATTTGATTCACTTTTCCAGATCATTTATAGAGATAATGAATTGCTAGCACCCAAGCACTGACTCTTGTGGTACCCCACCAGTCACTGTCTGCCACTTCAAAATTTACCCACTTATTACCCACTTTCCATTTCCTGTCTGTCAACGAAATCTCAATCCATGACAAAATCCATGCCAATATATTACCCCTTATTCCATGTGTTCTAACTTATCCCATTAACCTCTTATGGGGGACCTTATCAAAAACATTCTGAAAATCCAAATATACCACATCAACTGGTTCCCCCCATCTCTTCAACTTGCTACATTCTCAGAAAATTCCAGTGAATTTGTTAAACATGATTTGCCTTCAACAAAAACCCATGCTGGCTTTATCCAATTCCATCAATGCTTTTTAAATGTTTTGATATCACATCTTTTATAGTAGATTCTGGCATTTTCCCCACTAATAATGTTGGCCTAATGGGTCTGTAGTTCTGTTTTTTTTTCCTCTCTCCCTCTATGTCTAAATAATGGGATTGTATTTGCCATTCTCCATTTTGTAACACCTGATCAGAGTCAATAGAATTTTGGAGGATAGCCACCAATGCATCCCATATTTCCACAGCATTTTCCTTTGACACTCTAGAATGGAGTTTATCAAGTTCTAGTTTTCCCAGTAGTTTTCTTACTAATAATGATTTCCTCAATTCTGCCTTTTCATTGTATCCTTCGTTCGCTAATATTTCTGGGAGGTTTTTTGTATGTCTTGTTTTGTGAAGACAGAATGAGCTTCACACTTTGTTATCTTAGATTCTCCAGCATCTGCAGTTCCCATTATCTCTGATCACAATTTTATCCTCACTGTGAAGCCTCTTCCAGGAATGCCTAACCTGAAGAAGTTACCCTCCTCCCTCCGGACCAACCTCAGGGAATCTCTCTCCCATTACAACTCTGCCTCCCCCTCTCTCCCTATTTATTCCAGAACCCTCTCCCCATCCCCCTCTCTGATGAAGGGTCTAGGCCCGAAACATCAGCTTTTGTGCTCTTAAGATGCTACTTGGCCTGCTGTGTTCATCCAGCTCCACACTTTGTTATCTTGGATTCTCCAGCATCTGCAGTTCCCATTATCTCTGATGAAATTCTTTGTTGGATTTTCTGCCATTTCTTTGTTCCCCCCAATATAATTTTCCCAGCTTTTGACTGTAAGAGATATACATTTGTCTTTGCTAATCCTTTTCCCCACATATGTATAGAAGCTTTTATAGTCTGCTTCTGTGTTCACTGCAATTTTTTCCCTCATGCTCTATTTTACCTCCATTGATCAATTTTTATTAATCCTCTTTTGCTGAATTCTAAAATGCTCCCAATCCTTAGATTTGCTGTTTTTAATGGCAACTTTATGTATCTCCTCTTTTAATCTAATACTGTCCCTAATTTATTTTGTAAACAATGTGAGCCACCTTCCCTCTTTTATTGTTGTGTCAGACAGGAATGAATAGTTATTCTTATATATGCACATGCTCTTTAAGTATGAACTATTGCCTCTCTACCATCAAACACTTCGGTAAGGTTGTCCAAACCATCCTTGCTAATTCATACCTCATATATTATAGTTCCCTTTTTTAAGATTCTGTACGCTAGTTTTGGATTCAATTACTTCAGTGTCCATCTTAATAAAAAATTCTCTCAGATTATGGTCACTCTTCCCCAAGGACCCTGCACAACAAGATTGTTAATTAATCTTTTCTCATTGCACTATACCCAGTCTAGAATCTGAGTTTGGTTACTCCTGCAAAGGACTGATGGAAATCCAACCTTTGAATCATGACAGACCAGATCTATTTGTGAAAATAGATATGAAATAATCACATTGAGACAGAGGAAAACTATGAGAAATATGAGATTGTGTGTATTGTGTACACTTTATAGGAAAGCTGTGAATGTATTAGAGAGGGAATGGAAGCAATTTAGAAGACTAGTTCCAAGAATGAAAACTTCAGTTATGATGATAGATTGAAAAAGTTGGGACTATATTCCTCTGAGAGAAGAAGACAGGATAACAGGTAGAGGCTTTCAAAATCATGATCAGGTTGGGAAAAGATGTTCTCATTCATTAACAGAAAAGAAGTAGGGAGGGAACTGATAAGTGCAGTAGACAGGGAGGTATAGATTTAAAGTGATGTGCAAATAGGACTTGATTTCCTGTTGTGGACAGATGCACCTATAGTAGGTACATTGTTGAGGTAGAGGTCAAGTAGGTTTTCGCCTCTTATTGGTGCACGCATCACCTGCCAGAAGTAGTTTGGCAGCTGTATCCATTATGACTCGACCAACACAGTCAGTAGTGGTGTTGCTGAGCCATTCTTAGTGATGTATGTTGGAATTCACTAGACAAATTATATCTGTGGTACCCTCAGTGATGTTCAACATAGAACTGAGCTGATTGGCTGAGGTGGGAGGGGAATCGGTGCAACATATGGTAATATTCAGGAGCTTTTCTCACAATATTTGACCTGATGTAATGGGATCTGAAGTTAATGCTGAGGACACAGCATGAGAAAGGAAGACCCAGGCCAGGGGCTGTGCCTGAGTTTTGCACCTGTACACTTGTCATTGGCTAACTGTAGATTTTCTAAAATTTAAAGAATTCTGCGTGACTTCCACACCTGTTGTAGGAATAGGGAAGATGGTTTGGCGATTGATAGGCCCAGGAGAGTGAGGTTAACTGCCTCTAGGATTACCGCAGAAGAATGTTCAATTAAAAACATTTTAACAAATTAGATCTGCTACCACGAGAAAATTTCAAAAGACACTCAAAAAGACTTTTCAGCCTGGCATCACAGAGCAGTGACTGCAATCAATTCCTACTATTATAGGTTTGATTTTATATTCTCTTCCTGTAACTATTACTATGCTGAATGACAATATTATGAGCACTACCCCAGCCCAGTATCTCTCTGACAACAATGGCAATGTTTATACTGCTGCATTTATGGCAGGCAGAGTAACCAGATCAGAGCATTTGTTTTGTTTTGACTTCAGAGCGGGAGAATCAAGAGGCTCAGCAGGTGGATGGGCAGGGAGAGAAGCAGTGAGCATGAATCAGAGTGAGAAATGGAAAATGGAAGAGGTGGCAGCAGGGACCTTCATAAACAGGAGAGATGATGAGGGAAATGGTGAATGGAAAGGCTGGAGAGCTATAGCCATGCAAGTGGTGGGAGAAACAGCTAGTGGGTGAAGGAGAGAGGGAACTGGTAAGTGCAGGAGACAAGGAGGTAAGCGACTAATATGAGAGTTGACTAGAAGGAGGGTCGGTGACTGGGAGAGGAAGCAAAATCACAGTTTGTTTTCTTTTTAGAAAGAAAGCTATATGGTAAAACAAGACTGCATTAGCACAATTTGGGAAGGTCTTAATTTACCATCTACGCTGAAGTTGAAAGATGTTATTCAAATGCGTTTTAACAAGATGCCTTCTCAGTGCAATTCCTTTAACTGCCTGTAGGTGAAAGCATCATACAATGTGAATAGTAAATACTGTCTCCTGCAGTATGTCATTTAGAAGAAACACAACTCATCACAAAACTCATCCTGCACTTATACTTCTTCAGTGGATTTAAAAGGTGGTGATCTCATCAAAGTTGAATTTGGTAGTTCAGTTTACCATCCATTTAGTCAGTAATCCCGGGGGGGGGGGGGGAGTGGAAGTTTAATCTGTATTGGAGGCTGGGTGTGGTCAGTTAAAGGAATGGGTAAAACTGCTGGAGTGTTAGGAAGCCAGTAGAAACATGTTGAATGCTGCACTTACCTCCAGCATGTTTGTTAATGTGTGAGCAAATTCCTGCTGGATAGGTGCATCTAGTGCTAATAATACAAACAATTAATTGGGTCCATGTTTAACCCCAAATTCCATTTGTAACTCTCTGAATCTCAAGATGAGAGAACAGGGCTCAGCATTCGCCAGATTGTGAAGTCTACAATACTAAGCTGTGACAGCATCTTTGCTTGACAGAAAGGACATTGCTCATGAGATTTCTTCTGAAAGTATGCTTTCACTACTTTGGAGGTAATTTCCAAAAGGGTGGAGGTCTTTCTCCAACCTTGGAGACTTTTCCCTTTGACTGTTTTCTATCTTCTCAGTGGGCTGGGAGGCACTTTACCTGCTAAATTGTGTTGCTTTGGTGAGGTACAAAAGGGTGGCTCAGTGGCTCAGTGGTTAGCACTGCTGCCTCACAGTACCAGGGACCTGGGTTCAATTCCACCCTCAGGTGACTGTCTGTGTGGAGTTTGCACATTCTTCCCGTGTCTGCATGGGTTTCCTCTGGGTGCTCCAGTTTCCTCCCACAGTCCAAAGATGTGCAGCCTCAGTGGGTTGGTCATGCTAGATTGCCCGTAGTGTTCAAGGGTGTGTAGATTAGGTGGGTTACAGGGGGATGGGTCTGGGTGGGATGTTGAGAGTCGGCGTGGACTTTTTGGGCCAAAAGGCCTGTTTCCACACTGTAGGGATTCTGTGATTAAACATGAGCAGCACTAACAATAATAACCTTCTCAGCCACAGGGCACACAGAGGTGACAGGCTCCAACATGGGCTATACAGACGGAGGATTGAGCCCGACACCATGCCTCAGGAGGGTTAAACTTTCACATTAGTTCACTCCTGATAATTGCCTCCTCCTGTCAAGTGAGCATGCATTGCCGATGACTGACCAAGTCAATTGCATCCAGAACTTCTTTGTCTGTGGCTCCTACTGGAATATGGTAGTGACATCTATAGACTTGCGTGCAGTAGATTGTGTTTCCCAGGTGACACAGCAACCATTTACATCCACGTTGTTTGATGAAATCAGTCCAAATGTGATGGCCTGTAGATGTGCTACCTTTGCTAGATTACCGAAGGTTCAGGGAGTCATTGTCTATCCACATGTGACAATTAGGGTGCCCTCAGATCAGACATTGTATTCATTAACCAAAAGGGATTTTAGTCTATTCACATTCAGCTGGAATGTCACCACTGACAGATTGCAGTATAGTTGTGTACATGATACCCAGGAAACTATCACAATGCATTCATTCCATTCATGCCTATACTTTCCCAGGTATTTGCATCTCCAGAGGCTTTGGATGTTCCTCAAAGAAAATATTACCATCTAGAAAATATGTTTGTCTGACCCCACAACCAAAGATATATTTCTCTCCCCCACCCCTGTCTGCCTTCTGTAGGGACCGCTCTCTCCATGACACCCTTGATCACTCCACACTTTCCACCAACCCCACCATCCCCGGCACCTTTCTCTACAACCGCAGGAAGTGCTACACCTCCCCCCTCACCTCCATCTCTCTGATGAAGGGTCTAGGCCCGAAACATCAGCTTTTGTGCTCCTGAGATGCTGCTTGGTCTGCTGTGTTCATCCAGCTTCACACTTTATTATAAGGGAGGGGAATATGTGTCTGGTGGTGGCATCTCGCTGGAGGTTGTGGAAATGGCGGCTAATGATCCTTTGGAAGCGGTCGCTGGTGGGATTGTAAGTGAGGATAAGGGAGATCCTATTGCTGTTATGGGAGGAGAGAAAGGAGTTGGGGGCTGAAGTGTGGGAATTGGGTCAGACACAGCAGAGGGGCCTGTCAACTAGGGTGCTGGGGGAATCCTTTCTTGTGGTTAAAGGTGGACATTTTGGAGGCCTCCTTGTCGATGTTGGCATCATCAGAACTGAGGGGGGCAACCCTCTGAGCAGCTGGATAGCCTATAGCATCACAGCCATGGCTATAGCTCAGCTCTGGACAGGAAATTCAGAAATTCTGAAGAACATATTAGTCTTCAATCAGAGGGTGGCTCATGTGTAGACTGAACTTCCAGAGGAAGTGATGGATGCAGGTACGAGTTACAGCATTTAAGAGAGATTTGTAAAAGTTTGTGAATATGAAATGTTTGGAGGGATACGAGTAAGCACAGGCAGGTGGGACGCGTTTACTTTGGGATTATGCTCGACATGGACTGGTTTGATTGAAGGATCCATTTCCATGTAGTGAGATTCTGAAATGTTCAATCTGTTTCTCTCTCTATAGACGATGCCAGACCTGCTGAATTCATTCGGTATTTTCTGTGTTTATTTCACCTCCTCTGCTATACGTGGTTGGACTCTGAGGCAAGTTTCTTCCTGCCATTTGCTGGAATCAGAATCTCCCCATGGCCATTAAATTTTGACACTTCTCAAATGTTTTCAATCCCACCTTCATTCAGTCCCTTTAAAGCATGAATCTTCAACAGCCAGGTGTCAGTTGCCATCATGTGCTCCTGCTCTATTTGTCCAGGAAAACCGGATCCAGGATGCAATGGCTCAGTTAAAACTATTCAAAAACCAACTGCTCAAACATCCAGGTTCTTGACAATGCCTGGCTCCCCTAATTTGATTTATTATTGTCACATTTACCTAGGTACAATGAAAAGTTTTGTTTATATGCAGTACAGGCAGATCATACCATACAAAATGCTTTAGGGTAATAGAACAGAGCAGGGAATACAATGTTATGGCTGCAAAGAAGGTGCACAAAGAGTGAGATCAACATTAGATTTGAAATTTGAGAGGTCCATTCAGGAATCTAATAACAATGGGGAAGGAGCTGTTCTTGAATCTATTGGTATGTTTAAGCTTCTGTATCTACTGCCTGATGGAAGAGGTTGGAAGAGATTATAAACAGGGTTGGAGGGATCTTTGATTATGTTAGCTTTCTGAGGCAGCGAGAAATATAGATGGAGTCAATGGGTGGAAGGTTGGCTTGCATAATGAACTGGGCTGTGTTCACAACTCTCTGTAGTTTCTTATGGTCCTGGGCACAGCAGATGTCATACCAAGCCATGACACAACCAGATCTGCTGTGAGTTGGTTGAAATATTATAATTCAGATCATAGAGTCTGTTGCAAAGACTGTAAGATCCAGACAATCCCTCTCATATTAGACCATCCATCAACACTCCATCATTCATTCATTCTTACTTCCCAGTCATGATATTCATAGTGAATAATCTGTCTATCTGTGCACAACAGCAACTGTTGGAAATTGATGTCTGATCTGGAATGAAAACTTAATGTAATAACCACATGAGGGTTACCATGCCTCAGTCAAAGAATTCAAGGAGTCCATGATAGAAACTGGAATGTACCAGGCCATAGTTTCTCCATGTAGCTCACAGGCTAGCAGGAAGCCAAGAGAGCTGTCAAAACAGGAGAGTCGCTAATGTGCAAGAACACAGATTGGGAATTAACATTACTAATTCACAGGTCCACAATATTAAAATTAAACAATGAATCTTCACCAGCAGATCTATTCGTGGAAAGAAGCTCACAAAGAAGGATTCTCTTTTTTTGAGGCACAATCTCAGAAATGAACCTAACATCAGGAAAAGGTCAAAGAGATAGGAAGAAATCACAGAACAAGGCAATAGATGTGGTACAACTTGTGAAATAGGGAAAACATTTAACTTTAACAATGAGCCATAAAGCCTGGTTAAGCAGTTACGGTGCGAACATAAGAGAATCCCACAGAGTTTCATGGCCATATATTCAAATCTGATTCGAATACTATTAAAATGATTGTCAAAAATGCCACAAAATTCAAAATGGTAAGTTGATTTACCAGCAGAAATATATTATAGAAATCTGTTGCTTTAATACCAATCTAACTAAAAACTATGACTATCTGTGTCTTACTTTAAAAAGACCATGGTCTCTCAAAAAAATGAGTGATCACCTGAAAGGCTGTTAACCTCATGTTTATATGTTGTGTTTATATCAATCTGATCAATATTGGTTGATTTAGAAAAGGGAAAATAGATTGAATTTTTGGAATCAAATTTTTTACATTTTCACACCTTTTCAGTTTTCTGCTCAAGTCAATCTTAGCACGAATACCTGTGCATAATGATCTTTCATTATCCTTTCACTTTTTTTGTTTTTATTTCATTGAATACATGTTGAGTATTCGAATAAAATGGACCAAATATTTATTTGCTGAGGAAACATTGCATTCCCCAAATGAAAACACTGTAATTTCCAATCTTCTGCTGACTTCAGCCATGTTCCACATTTATTAGCTGCAAATTGTGAGCAATTACAGGTTAATTATATGCTGTTGATAATTTTATTTAAACTAGAAAATAAAACCTAACATATAATTACTGGCAACAATTAGGTTGGTATCTTTTAATGGTATATATTACCAATGTCTTCACAAATTTTCTCTCAGCTGGACTCTGAGGAGAGGCCCAATTCACTTTTCTCTTTAAATTTCATTCATAGAATGTATGCACTGGTGACTGGAGCAGCATTTATCGCCCATCCCTAATTGCCCTTGAGAATTTGGTGGTGAGCTGCTGTCTTGAACTGCTGCCGTACATGTGCTGTATTTTAAGCCCATAATACCTGGAGAAGGTATATTCAGGATTATGACCAAATGACAGTGAAAGAAAGGTGATATAGATCAAAGGGAGAATGATATGTGATCTGGAATAGAAACATGCAGGTGGTGGAGCATTTTCCCAAGTATCTGCTGCCCTGACCTTTTAGATGTAGTGGTTGCAGATTTGTAAGATGCTGTCCAAAGATCAGGGGCAGCGTGGTGGCTCACGGTGCCAGGGACCTGGGTTCGATTCCACCCTCAGGTGCACTGTTGCAGTGCATTTTGTAGATGGTACATATTGATGTCACTACGTGTTGGTGGTGGAGAGGGTGAATGTTGAAGGTGTCAGATAGGGCTGCTTTCCCCTTGATAATGTTGAGCTTGACTGTTGGAATTGCACTCATGCAGGCAAATGGAGAATATTCCATCACACTCCTGATATTCTCCTGGTATAATGGAGAAGTTGTCAATCACTTGCAATATGCGGTGTAGTGTCCAGCATCAAAAATAGTAATGGAAAAATTTATTTTGTCAGATCTCTGAACTTTAGAGATCATACAGACAAAAGTAAATATTTCTGCTGTCTTGATTGTTATTGCAATGTACTGTAAGCACAAAGAGATTAGGCAATATGAGCCTATGTTAATAATTCAAAACAAGCAGAGTAATTAAACATAGAAAAAGGAGAATATATAAAAGAGAACATAATATGTCAAGTAAAATAAATTATGCTGTATCCATTTGATGTATTTAACACCATTATTCATCTGCTAAATATGACAGTTCAAATTTTCTGCCTTACAATGAAGAAAGCAATTAACATTTCTAAATAAATGCTTGTTGAATTTAATAGTTATTAACTGGAAATGCACACATGAATTCAGGATGTGTTTCACAAGGTATAAAAGTCCAAAATTTCCACGGTTGTATGGTGAATTGAGTAATTCCTTGTCACAATTGGTCATGAGTGTTCATTCTTCTTTCATTTTCTGACACATTAGTTTTATTTTATCTGAAATCTTTGGATTATTACTGCTTACCAGGAATATATTCACAGACACAACACACTTTGATAATGACTCTTATTGCTACACGGTGCTACTTTTGTACCCGGTTTGTGCAAAAAGACAGATTGTAGTTTAGGGGATTCCATCATCAGGGGGATAGACAGTATCCTTTGTGAGCAGGAGAGAGAATCCCGCATGGTGTGTTGCCTGCCCGGTGCCAGGGTGCGAGACATCCCTGACCGGCTTGAGAGGATACTAGAGAATGAGGTGGAGGATTCAGTTGTTGTGCTCCACGTAGGTACCAACAACACAGGCAGGGCTAGGAAAAAAGACCTGTTTCGGGATTATGAAAAGCTAGGAACAAAACTTAAGAAGTCTTCAAGGGTCATAATCTCTGGACTGCTGCCCGAGCCACATGCAAATTGGCATAGGGAGGCATGGATCAGGGAAGTAAACACTTGGCTATAAGAATGGTATGGGAAAGAGGGTTTCATTTTCATGGGGCACTGGCATCAGTTCTGGGACAGGAGGGATTTATACCACTGGGATGGACTCCACCTGAACAGGGCCGGGTACAGTATTCTGCCGAAAAGGGTAAATAGGGTGGTTAACAGGACTTTAAACTAGTAAGTAGGGGGGAAGGGAGAAGTGAGTGTAGAGGGCGAATAACAATTAATGTAAGGCAAAGCAGCAGGTTAGCAGGGGACAAGGAAGCTTCAACTCCATTGAAAATCAGAAATAAAGTTAAAGGAAAGGAGAACTCAAGAGTTGTTAGTAATGGAGGTAATAGGACCCAAAAAGAAGGTGCAAAAACTGGCGTCAGGGCATATTATCTGAATGCTCGGAGCATGCGAAATAAGGTGGATGAGTTGACGGTGCAAATCATGGCAAATGGGTATGATTTAGTGACCATTACAGAGACATGGTTATAGGATGGTCATGACTGGGAGTTAAATATCTAGGGGTATCAAACTGTTCGGAAGGATGGACAGGAAGGTAGGGGAGGTGGTGTTGCTCTGATTTTTAAGGATGTTATCAGGGCAGGAGTGAGAGATGATACAGGTTCTACTGGACAAAACATTGAATCCATTTGGGTGGAAATTAGGAATAGCAAGGAGAAGAAGTCATTGATAGGTGTGGTCTATAGGCCAACAAATAATGATATTGTGGTGGGGCAGGCAATAAACATAGAAATAGCTAATGCATGTAAAGATGGTGCAGCAATTATCATGGGGGATTTTAATCTACATATCGATTGGTCAAATCAGGTTGGTCATGGCAGCTTTGAGAAGGGGTTCATAGAATGCGTCCACGATAATTTCCTTGAACAACATGTAATGGAACCTACGAGGGAGCAAGCTAACCTAGATCTAGTCCTATGTAATGAGAAAAGAATAATTAATGATCTCACAGTTAGGGATCCCCTCGGAAGGAGCAATCACAGTATGGACGAATTTAAAATACAGTTGGAGCATGAGAAGGTTAAATCCAGTAGCTGTGTCCTGTGCTTAAACAAAGGAGACTTTGAAGGAATGAGATAGGAGTTAGCTAAGCTAGAATGGGAGCAAAAACTTTATGGTGGGTCAATTGAGGAAGAGTGGAGGACTTTCAAAACGATTTTTCACAGTGCTCAGCGGAAGTATATTCCAGTGATAAGGAAGAACTGTAGGAAAAGAGAGAGCCAGCCATGGCTGTCTAAGGAAATAAAGGAAAGTAGCAGATTGAAAAAAAAACGCATACAAAAAAAGCAAAGAGCAGTGGGAAACTAGTAGACTGGGAAATCTTTTAAGGCCAACAGAAAGCCACAAAAAAAGTTATAAAAAAAAAGTAAGATAGATTATGAGAGTAAACTAGCTCAGAATATAAAAACAGGCAGCAAAAGTTTCTATAAATATGTAAATTATAAGAGAGTGGCAAAGGTAAACATTGGTGTTTAGAGGATGGGGAGGCCAATTTAATAACTAGGAATAGGGAAATAGCTGAGACACTAAACAGTCATTTTATGTCGGTCTCCACAGTGAAAGACACAAATAACCTGCCCAAAACTAATGGCAAGAAGGTTAATAGCAGAGTAGGTCATGTTTACCTAATTTGGTGGAATTCTTTGAGGACATTACTTGCATGGTGCACAATGGGGAACCTGTGGATGTGGTGTTTCTGGATTCCCAGAAGGCATTTGACAAGGTGCCAGACCAAAGGCTGCTACATAAGATAAAGTTGCACGGTATTACAGGTAATGTATTGGCATGGATAGAGGATTGGTTGACTAGTAGAAAGCAAAGAGCGGGGTAAATGGGTATTTTTCTGGTTGGCGGTCAGTGGCTAGTGGTGTGCCTCTGATCAGTGTTGGGGACCTCAATTGTTTACAACTTACATAGATGATTTGGAGTTGGGGACTAAGTGTGGTGTGTCAAAATTTGCAGATGACGCTAAGGTGAGCAGTAGAACAAAGTGTGCAGAAGACACGGAAAGTCTGTAGGGGGATATAGATAGTCTGTGAGTGGGCAAAGGTCTGGCAGATGGAGTACAATGTTGATCAGTGTGAGGTCATCCATTTTGGTAGGAATATCAGGAAAATGGACTATGTTTTAAATGGTGAAAAATTGCAGCACGCTGCTGTGCAGAGAGACTTGGGTATCCTTGTGCATGAATCACTGAAGGTGAGATTGCAGGTGATTTTAAAAGGCAAACGGAATTTTGTCTGCCATTACTCAAGGGATGCAGTTTAAAAACAGGGAGGCTATGCTGCAGCTGTATAGGGTCCTGGTGAGGCCACACCTGCAGTACTGTGTGCAGACTTGGTCTCCTTACTTGAGAAGAGATATACTAGCACGGGTCGGGGTGCAGAGGAGATTCACTCGGTTGAATCCAGAGTTGAGAGGGTTGGATTATGAGGAGAGACTAAATAGACTAGGATTATACTCATTGAAATTCAGAAGAATGAGGGGAGATCTTATAGAAACATGTAAGATTATGAAGGGAACAGATAAGGTGGGGGCAGGGAGGTTGTTTCTGCTAGCAGGTGAAACTAGGACTGGAGGGCATCACCTCAAAATAAAGGAAAGCAGATGTAGGACTGAGATCACGAGGAACTTCTTCACTCAAAGGGTTGTGAATCTGTGGAATTCCCTGCCCAGTGAAGCAGTTGAAGCTGAATGTTTTTAAGGCAAGGCTAGATAAATTTTTGAACAGTAAAGGAATTAATGGTCATCGTGAGTGGGCAGGTAAGTGGAGCTGAGTCTCAAAAATATCAGCCATGATCTTATTAAATGATGAGGCAGGCTCGAGGGGCCAGATGGCCTACTCCTGCTCCTAGTTCTTATGTTTTTATGTTTCTTTTAACAGCTTAGAGCTGCACTCTTCAAGTTTCCTGCTTATTTGTTGTCCTCGTAAATGGTGCTAAGTTCACACCTGAAGAAGACCTAATAGCACCACACCCCTTCAACCCCATCACTTCAGAAAAGTGAGAATAAGGAGTTGCTGAGTTGAAGATGGCAGCCAAATAAAATTTGCTGCAACACCTTGGGCACTACTCCAAGGGCTACAATCATCTTTCATTCTTAGAAAACCTCCTTCACTGAAGTGTGTATCTCTTAGTAAAGAATGGATAGAATTTACCTTCCAATTAATTAGTGAATTTCCCTCCTGTGTCATTGTTCTTGCTGGCTTTTGCCCTATGCATCAGTCACAGCCAAAATCCCACAAATATGCCTGGATTGTTATGGAGATTTAAATTGACTGAAATGCAATATTCAAATATGTTTCACTTAATGCTTCTTTGAATCTTAATTATGATATATAGTATAGACACATAGAGTTAAGGGTTATATTATAGCCTTGAATTACAAGCCAGCCTTAGTTCTCTTTCTGCACAAGGACAATAAAAGGAATTGAACTTCACTGTCTCCTTTGGTTCTATCAAGTGAGATAATGTAAATGTGTAAGTTTGCCAAAAGTCCTGAGCCAGGATCATTGATCCTAATTTCC